>NC_081411.1:229699733-230010521 GCF_030272615.1 Cryptomeria japonica | reverse complement strand
TATTCTCTCATGTTTCTTTCTAATATCTTCAAACTTTTCCTTTCCCTTCTCATATGCATTTCCATTAGCTACTGGTGGATTCTTACTTCTACAATATTTAGCAATATGTCGAATATTGTTGCATGCATAACAGATAATATTGTTCTTTTGAATCGCATTGTTATACCCCTAATTTCCTTGATTTCCTTTTGATCTACATTGGTTATCTATATGTCCAAATGTACTACATGCATGACATCTGATATTTTCAAGACTGGTGAGTGATGGATTTTTTGATTATTCCTATTTCTGCACTGACTTGCTATATGACCATATTTATTGCAAATAAAGCATGTACCATTGAATTTGTGAGAATTAGGTTGTCTTACTAGTGATTTCTCATTTTGGTTATTGGCATGATTCTTCTTCTGATTAGATGACTGATCTTGTAGTACAATACTAGAGCTTTATCCTACTTCATATCCAAGACCTCTCTTGTCATTAGAATCTCTCTGGCTCTTCAAGAGTTCATCAAGCCTTGCACAAATAGCTTTGAACTTGTCTTTGTACTCATTTTCAGTGGCCAATTCATCTCCAATGATTATGATCTGTCTCTCAAGTTGTTGTTCATTATTCTGGGACTAAATCAACTCAAGTTTCAACTTGTCATTCTCATGTGTCAGTCTATTGCATCCTTAGATTTTTCCTTCAATGTTGTAGCTAGGTTTTCTTCATTCTTCTTTCTATCCTTAATTTCCTTACACATTCTCATAGTTAGGGCTTGCATCTCATTCTTTAAGGTAGTATTCCCCTAAGAGATTTTCTGACACAGATCTTTTAAGGCATCTTCCTCATCACTACTATGATTTTGCAGTTGATCATAGAGTTCCTTCCTCTTGGCTTAAACATCTAATAAATTTCCTTGTAATGAAATGATGTGTTCTCTAACTTGCATTAGTTCATTCTTCAGTTTATTGTTTTCTACCTGCTCATTACCAAGATCCTCAATAGCTAGTTGAAGTTGTTGTTGCAAACCTATTTCCATTGATTCCAAGTTCTGAATCTTCCTCAATTTGTTAGACTTCTTCCATGGAAATAGGCTTTGATACCAATTGTTGGAATCCATGAACACTAAAAGGGAGGGCGGTGAATTAGTGTTCTACCGGTAAATGAATTTTTGAACTTATTTCTTATGAACGAGTTAACAAAAAATAAAATTAAAGTGCGTAAACCAAACAACACATAGAGAAGAAACATAATAACACCAATATTTATAAGTGGAAACCCCTATAAAGGGAAAAACCATGGTGGGGCTGATACCCACAATATCTATATACTTGATTAAGGTGTATAAATATTACATAGACGGGATTGCACATGCAATTAGGTTCACCACCTAGAGCTTATTTCTCAACAGAAGTCTCACTGACTTATGCAACATTACACAATGATTTCATACACAAATGAACTTATAAAGTGCATCTGACCATGCTGGATAAGTTCCAGTTTAAGCTCTCTCAACCTCCTCTGAATAGGTTTTTTGATACTCTGTTCTTCTCTTTTCTCCTACCAGTTGAGACTGCGCACAAAAGCTTCCACTCGCTGACTAAATCACATACCACCAAATTCTTACTAATTCTGATTGAAAATTGCATAACCATTAACATCAAATTCACCACTAAGTGTTCTCCCTTAAATACCCTTTATCATTTCACCATGTCAGCCTCAATGAAGAAAATAAACCCGTCGGTTGCTAGATCGCAAAGAATGATATGCATTATCCCTATGACCATAATTAATGTTGGCCTTGACATGCTACCATAAATTTAACAGGTGATTTACTGCAGTCACAAAATACCTTAATCGGGTCCTATACTTAACTGAGTCCCAAATACACATTACCGGTACGAAGACTAATCGGTTAACAAGAATAAAGCAAAGTGTGTGCATATATTAGTTGCGTATAGTGTATATTGATTGGCCCAATCTATGCAAAATGATAAGACAATGAAAGCGGATGAGAAATATCAAAACCTGAAGATGAGTTGGCATCAATGACAACCCTAAATGCAATTCACCTTATCGGATGAGTGTCAATTGCCAACAGTATATAAGGATTGCACTTAAGACCATGTTTTCCAATGTGATATTTCTTGCTAAAGTAGTCCATTTTATTTTTAAGGAGAATTTATTTTTTAATATTTTAGAGAACACCTCTATTAGAATTTTTTCTTTACAAAATCTAAGAAAAAAGGAAATCCAAAGTATTTACAAGGGAGGCATGACATGAGAGATTCGTAAATGAGGACACTCTATATTTTATTATAGTAGAAACATTTTGAATGAAAATCAAAGGATTTACTAAACCACATCCTCTTAATTTTGTTCTCATCTTCATTTATATACTTAAATCTTCAATTAAATTCATAGATTTAGTCCATTGATTGTTTAACTAAGAAAAAATTGAGCCTTACAATTTAATAAACTATTAGAGGTTAGAAACACTATGAATTATTATAACTCTCACACATTAACTAATGTAGGTGAGTAGGTTAAAGATAGAAGAAATATTCAAAATTATAATTAAGCACCAACAATTTTAGAAAAAAAAATAGTTATCTCAATAATTACGTTCTTAATTAACTTAACAAAAAATTTTTGAATATAATAAAAAACCACTGCATATAAAAATTACAATAAATATATTATATTTAATAATTTAACACTAATCTCAATTTTTGATTGGCAAGAGGGTAGCACCTCTACCTAATGGACCATCACTTTATGCCTTTGGCGGTTGGGTTTTTGGTTTTAGTTTTTTAGTTTCTGTGTTTTATCTCTAGTCTTTGTCTATTTGTTGGGTGTGATTAGGTGGTCCCTCGCTAGTTTTGATATTTTTTTGACCTTTGAATAGATGCACATTCCTCATGCACCCTAAATGTTGCTATTTAAGGATATGTAAATGTTCTAGCCTTTTCCATTTTTAATTAATTAAAACACTAATCCCAAATATTTAATTATATTATTAATATATATTAATATTTTATTACATTACTATTAATGATTTTAAGACTCGTACACAAAATATTGGCTCATCCTAAAGTCTCTAAAGCATTATTGCTTTATTGATGTACTTTATAGACTATATATATATAGTGGTTGCCATTATAGGTATGCATGGGTTGTAATATTGCCTCTTGTTAATAAAATGAAAACTTAAGATGAAAGATTTGAAAAACATCATCTGAATTCCATTTGTCTGATATTTTAAATAACACTCTATTCTCCATCTTCAAACAGAAAAATAATTTCTAAATTAGATTTCACACAAATCTCTTATTACAAATGAGAGTAAAAGATACCTAATAAATATAGATAAAGTAAATGCAGGCAATGACAAAAAAGCATCTCCAAAGGAACATGCAAATGGGAAATAACATCATAATTTGAAATAATTGACGAATCTATCATATTCATATATAGAAACATATAGAGAAAGCACAAGACAAATGTGCTGTGTCCACATGAATATAAATACCGTCTACATAGCATGCACAAAAATTTGAAAGCATAAGACAAATGTAAACAGATTAGAAACTTACTCTCTAAGAGATTGATCATGTCAGATTCTGATAAGAAAACTCTCTTAAAAGTGGTCCCTATTTTCTTCACCCATAGGGATACAAGCTACCGAAGAATCTGATCGGATCACATAATCTACATATAGGTTCTACTAAACACTTGAAATTGCCTGAGTATCAATTCACAATAAAAATTCCCTGACTAAAAATCAAATCTGGTGTGTTTGCATGATCTTCAATTATGTCCCTACCCCTAAGGCATAATGCCTTAGTTACCGAATGCAGTTCCTGCTTCAGGTGTAGGACCTAATGGCTCTACTAGTTGGTCTGTCGGTGGAGTATCTAACTTCCTAACCCATCTTCTCTCATGTTTCTTTCTAATATCTTCAAACTTTTCCTTTCCCTTCTCATATGCATTTCCATCAGCTATTGGTAGATTCTTACTTTTGTAATATTTAGCAATATGTCCAATCTTGTTGCATGCATAACAAATAATATTGCTCTTTTGAATCGCTTTGTTATACCCCTGATTTCCTTGATTTCATTTTGATCTACATTAGTTAGCTATATGTCCAAATGTACTACATGCATGACATGTGATATTTTCAAGATTGGTGCATGATGGATTTTTTTTATTATTGCTATTTTTGCACTAACTTGCTATATGACCATATTTATTGCAAATAAAGCATGTACCATTGAATTTATGAGAATTAGGTTGTCTTACCAGTGATTTTTGGTTCTGGTTATTTGCATGATTCTTCTTCTAACTGGATGACTGATCTTGTTGTACAGTACCAGAGCTTTATCCTACTTCATATCCAAGACCTCTCTTGTCATTAGCATCTCTCTAGCTCCTTAGGAGTTCATCAAGCCTTGCACAGATAGCTTTGAACTTGTCTTTGTACTCATTTGTAGTGGCCAATTTATGTCGCATGATTATGATCTGTCTCTCAAGTTGTTGTTCATTATTCTGGGACTAAATCAACTCAAGTTTCAACTTGTCATTCTCATGTGTCAGTCTATTGCATCCTTAGATTTGTCCTTCAATGCTTGAGCTAGGTTTTCTTCATTCTTCTTTCTATCTTATATTTCCTTGCACATTCTCATAGTTAGGGCTTCCATCTCATTCTTCAAGGCAGTATTCCCCTAAGAGATTTTCTGACACAGATCTTTTAAGGCATCTTCCTCATCACTACTATGATTTTGCAGTTGATCACAGAGTTCCTTCCTCTTGGCTTAAACATCTAATAAATTTCCCTACAATGAAATGATGTGTTCACTGACTTGCATAAGTTCATTCTTCAGTTTATTGTTTTCTACCTGCTCATTATCAAGATCCTCAATAGCTAGTTGAAGTTGTTGTTGCAAACCTATTTCCATTGATTCCAAGTTTTGGATCTTCCTTAATTTGTTAGACTTCTTCCAAGGAAATAGGCTCTGATACCAATTGTTCGAATCCAAGAACACTAAAAGGGGGGGTGAATCAGTGTTCTACCGATAAATGAACTTTTGAACTTATTTCTTATGGATCGGTTAACAAAAAATAAAATTAAAGTGCATAAACCAAACAACGCATAGAGAAGAAACATAATAACACCAATATTTATATGTGGAAACCCCCATAAAGGGAAAAACCATGGTGGGGCTGATACCCACAATATCTATATACTTGATTAAGGTATACAAATATTACATAGAGGGGATTGTACATGCAATCAGGTGCACCACCTAGAGCTCATTTCTCAACAAAAGTCTCACTGACTTATGCAACATTACACAATGATTTCATACAAAAATGAACTTATAAAGTGCATCTGACCATACTAGATAAGTTCTGGTTTAAGCTCTCTCAACCTCCTCTGAATAGGTTTATTGATACTCTATTCTGCTCTTTTTTGCTACTGGTTGAGACTGTGCAGAAAAGCTTCCACTCGCTGACTAAATCGCATACCATCAAAATCTTACTGATTCTGATTGAAAATTGCATAACCATTAACATCAAATTCACCGCTAAGTGTTCTCCCTTAAATACCCTTTATCTTTTCACCATATCAGCCTCAATGAAAAAAATAAACCCGTCGGCTGCTAGATTGTAAAGAATGATATGCATTATCCCTATGACCATAATTAATGTCGGCCTTGACACACTACCATAAATTTAATAGGTGATTTACTGGGGTCACAAGATACCTTAATCAGGTCCTATACTTAATCGGGTCCTATACTTAACCGGGTCCTATACTTAACCAAGTCCCAAATACATATTACCGGTACCAAGACTAATCGGTTAACAAGAATAAAGAAAAGTGTGCACGTATATTGGTTGTGTATAGTGTATATTGATTGGCCCAATCTATGCAAAATGATAAGACAATGAAACCGGATGAGAAATATCAAAACCCGAAGATGAGTTGCCATCAATGACAACCCTAAATGCAATTCACCTTATCAGATGAGTGTCAATTGCCAACAGTATATAAGGATTGCACTTAGGACCATGTTATCCAATGTGATATTTCTTGCTAAAGTAGTCCATTTTATTTTTAAGGAGAATTTATTTTTTAATATTTTAGAGAACACCTCTATTAGAATTTTTTCTTTGCAAAATCTAAGAATAAAGGAAATCCAAAGTATTTACAAGGCAGGCATGACATGAGAGAGTCGTAAATGAGGACACTCTATATTTTATTATAGTAGAAACAATTTTAATGAAAATTAAAGGATTCACTAAACCACATCCTCTTAGTTTTGTTCTCATCTTCATTTATATACTTAAATCTTCAATTAAATTCATAGATTTAGTCCATTGATTGTTTAACCAAGAAAAAATTGACCCTTACAATTTAATAAATTATTAGAGGTTAGAAACACTATGAATTCTTATAACTCTCACACATTAAGTAATGTAGGTGAGTAGGTTAATGATAGAAGAAATATTCAAAATTATAATTAAGCACCAACAATTTTAGAAAAAAAATATGTCAATAATTACATTCTTAATTAACTTAACAAAAAAAATTTGAATATAATAAAAAACCACTGGATATAAAAATTACAAAAAATATATTATATTTAATAATTTAACACTAATCTCAATTTTAGATTGGCAAGAGGGTAGCACCTCTACCTAATGGACCATCCCTTTTTGCCTTTGGCGATTGGGTTTTTGGTTTTAGTTTTTTAGTTTATGTGTTTTATCTCTAGTCTTTGTCTATTTGTTGGGTGCGATTAGGTGGTCCCTCGCTAGTTTTGATATTTTTTTGACCTTTGAATAGATGCACATTCCTCATGCACCTTAAATGTTGCTATTTAAGGATATGTAAATGTTCTAGCCTTTTCCATTTTTAATTAATTAAAACACTAAACCCAAATATTTAATTATATTATTAATATATATTAATCTTTTATTACACTTACTATTAATGATTTTAAGACTCTTACACAAAATATTGGCTCATCCTAAAGTCTCTACAACATTATTGCTTTATTGATGTACTTTATAGACTATATATATATATAGTGGTTGCCATTAGAGGTATGCATGGGTTGTAATATTGACTCTCATTAATAAAATGCAAACTTAAGATGAAAGCGTTGAAAAACATCATCCGAATTCCATTTGTTTGATATTTTAAATTTAACTCTATTCTCCATCTTCGAACAGAAAAGTAATTTCTAAATTAGATTTCACACAAATTTCTTATTACAAACGAGAGTAAAAGATACCTAATAAATATAGAGAAAGTAAATGCTGGCAATGACAAAAAAGCATCTCCAAAGGAACAAGCAAATGGGAAATAACGTCATAATTTGAAATAATTGACGAATCTATCATATTCATATTTAGAAACATACAGAGAAAGAACAAGACAAATGTACTGTGTTCACATGAATATAAATACCGTCTACACAGCATGCACAAAAAGTTGAAAGCATAAGACAAATGTAAACAGATTAGAAACTTACTCTCTGAGAGATTGATCATGTTAGATTCTGACAAGAAAACTCTCTTAAAAGTGGTCCCTCTTTTGTTCGCCCATAGGGATACAAGCTCAATCTGACTAATTTTGTTCCCATGGGGATACAAGATCACTATGTAAAGAAATGACTTAACTTTTTCCCTTTTATCACCATTAACCCTAATTTTCCACTGTCATAAATGCTACCGAACAATCTGATTGCATCACATAATCTACATATAGGTTCTACTAAACACTTGAAAATGCCTGAGTATCCATTCACAATCAAAATTTCCTGACTACAAATCTAATGTAGTGTGTTTGCATGATCTTCAATGATTTGCCTACCCCTAAGGCATAATGCCTTAGTTACCAAATGCAGTTCTTGCTTCAAGTGTAGGACCTGATGGCTCTACTAGCTGATCTATCGGTGGAGTATCTAACTTCCTAACCCATCTTCTCTCATGTTTCTTTTTAATATCTTCAAAATTTTCCTTTCCCTTCTCATATGCATTTCCATAAGCTACTGGTGGATTCTTACTTCTGCAATATTTAGCAATATGTCCAATCTTGTTGCATGCATAATAGATAATATTGTTCTTTTGAATCACTTTGTTATACCCCTGATTTCCTTGATTTACTTTTGATCTGCATTGGTTTTCTATATGTCCAAATGTAGTACATGCATGACCTCTGATATTTTCAAGACTGGTCAATGATGGATTTTTTTAATTATTCCTATTTCTGCACTGACTTGCTATATGACCATATTTTTGCAAATAAAGCATGCACCATTGAATTTGTGAGAATTAGGTTGTCTTACCAGTAATTTTTGGTTCCGGTTATTGGCATGATTCTTCTTCTGACCGGATGACTGATCTTGTTTCACAGTACTAGAGCTTTATCCTACTTCATATCCAAGACCTCTCTTGTCATTAGCATCTCTCAGGCTCTTCAGGAGTTCATCAAGCCTTGCACAGATAGCTTTGAACTTGTCTTTGTACTCATTTGTAGTGGCCAATTCATCTCGCATTATTATGATCTGTCTGTCAAGTTGTTGTTCATTATTCTGGGACTAAATCAACTCAAGTTTCAACTTGTCATTCTCATGTGTCAGTCTATTGCATCCTTAGATTTGTCCTTCAATGCTTGAGCTAGGTTTTCTTCATTCTTCTTTCTATCTTAAATTTCCTTGCACATTCTCATAGTTAGGGCTTGCATCTCATTCTTCAATGTATTATTCCCCTAAGAGATTTTTTGACACGGATCTTTTAAGGCATCTTCCTCATCACTACTATGATTTTGCAGTTGATCACAGAGTTCCTTCCTCTTGGCTTAAACATATAATAAATTTCCTTGCAATGAAATGATGTGTTCTTTGACTTGCATTAGTTCATTCTTCAGTTTATTGTTTTCTACCTGTTCATTATCAAGATCCTCAATAGCTAGTTGAAGTTGTTGTTGCAGACCTATTTCCATTGATTCCAAGTTCTGGATCTTCCTTAATTTGTTAGACTTCTTCCGAGGAAATAGGCTCTAAAACCAATTGTTGGAATCCAAGAACACTAAGAGGGGGAGGTGAATCAGTGTTCTACCGGTAAATGAATTTTTGAACTTATTTCTTATAAACCGGTTAACAAAAAATAAAGTTAAAGTGCATAAACCAAACAACAGATAGAGAAGAAACATAGTAACACCAATATTTATAAGTGGAAACCCCTGTAAAGGGAAAAACCATGGTGGGGCTGATACCCACAATATCTATATACTTGATTAAGGTATACAAATATTACATAGAGGGGATTGCACATGCAATCAGGTTCACCACCTAGAGCTCATTTCTCAACAGAAGTCCCACTGACTTATGCAACATTACACAATGATTTCATACAGAAATGAACTTATAAAGTGCATCTGACCATGCTGGATAAGTTTTGGTTTAAGCTCTGTCAACCTCCTCTAAACAGGTTTTTTGATACTCTGTTCTGCTCTTTTCTGCTATCGGTTGAAACTGCACACAAAAGCTTCCACTTGCTGACTAAATTGCATACCATCAAAATCTCACTAATTCTGATTGAAAGTTGCATAACCATTAACATCAAATTCACTGCTAAGTGTTCTCCCTTAAATACCCTTTATCTTTTCACCATGTCGGCCTCAATGAAAAAAATAAACCCGTCGGCTGCTAGATTGCGAAGAATGATATGCATTATCCCTATGACCATAATTAATGTCGGCCTGACACGCTACCATAAATTTAATAGGTGATTTACTGGGGTCACAAAATGCCTTAATCTGGTCCTATACTTAATCGGGTCCTATACTTAACTGGGTCCTATACTTAACCGAGTCTCAAATACACATTACCAGTACCAAGACTAATCGATTAACAAGAATAAAGCAAAGTGTGCACGTATATCAGCTGTGTATAGTGTATATTGATTCTCCCAATCTATGCAAATGATAAGACAATGAAACCGGATGAGAAATATCAAAACCCAAAGATGAGTTGCCATCAATGACAACCCTAAATGCTATTCACCTTATCGGATGAGTGTCAATTGCCAACAGTATATAGGGATTGCATTTAAGACCATGTTTTCCAATGTGATCTTTCTTGCTAAAGTAGTCCATTTTAATTTTAAGGAGAATTTATTTTTTAATATTTGAGAGAACACCTCTATTAGAATTTTTTCTTTGCAAAATCTAAGAATAAAGGAAATCCAAAGTATTTACAAGGGAGGCATGACATGAGAGAATCATAAATGAGGACAGTCTATATTTTATTATAGTAGAAACATTTTGAATGAAAATCAAAGGATTTACTAAACCACATCCTCTTAGTTTTGTTCTCATCTTCATTTATATACTTAAATCTTCAATTAAATTCATAAATTTAGTCCGTTGATCGTTTAACTAAGAAAAAATTGACCCTTACAATTTAATAAATTATTAGAGGTTAGAAACACTATGAATTCTTATAACACTCACACATTAACTAATGTAGGTGAGTAGGTTAAAGATAGAAGAAATATTCAAAATTATAATTAAGCACCAACAATTTTAGAAAAAAAAATGTTATGTCAATAATTAGGTTCTTAATTAACTTAACAAAAAAAAATTGAATATAATAAAAAACCACTACATATAAAAAATTATAATAAATATATTATATTTAATAATTTAACACTAATCTCAATTTTAGATTGGCAAGAGGGTAGCACCTCTACCTAATGGACCATCCCTTCGTGCCTTTGGCGGTCGGTGTTTTGGTTTTAGTTTCTAGGTTCTATCTCTGGTCTTTGTCTATTTGTTGGGTGTGATTAGGTGGTCCCTCACTAGTTTTGATATTTTTTTGGTCTTCGAGAAGATGCACATTCCTCATGCACCCTAAGTGTTGCTATTTAAGGATATGTAAATGTTCTAGCCTTTTCCATTTTTAATTATTTAAAACACTAATCCCAAATATTTAATTATATTATTAATACATATTATTTTATTACACTTACTATTAATGATTTTAAGACTCTTACACAAAATCTTGGCTCATCCTAAAGTCTCTATAGCATTATTGCTTTATTGATGTACTTTATAGACTACATATATATAGTAGTTGCCATTACAGGTATGTGTGGTCTGTAATATTGACTCTCGTTAATAAAATGCAAACTTAATATGAAAGCTTTGAAAAACATCATCCAAATTTCATTTGTTTGATATTTTAAATAACACTCTATTCTCTGTCTTCGAACAGAAAAATAATTTCTATATTAGATTTCACACAAATTTCTTATTAGAAACGAGAGTAAAAGATACCTAATAAATATAGAGAAAGTAAATGCTGGCAATGAAAAAAAAGCATCTCCAAAGGAACAGACAAAGGAACAAGCAAATGGGAAATAACATCATAATTTGAAATAATTGACGAATCTATCATATTCATATACAGAAACATACAGAGAAAGCACAAGACAAATGTACTGTGTTCACATGAATATAAATACCGTCTACACAGCATGCACAAAAAGTTGAAAGCATAAGACAAATGTAAACAGATTAGAAACTTACTCTCTGAGAGATTGATCATGTTAGATTCTGATAAGAAAACTCTCTTAAAAGTGGTCCCTATTTTCTTCGCCCATAGGGATACAAGCTCACTCTGACTAATTTTGTTTCCACAGGGATACAAGATCACAATGTAAAGAAATGACTTAACTTTTTCCCTTTTATCACCATTAACCCTAATTTTCCACTGTCATAAATGCTACCGAACAATCTGACTGGATCACATAATCTACATATAGGTTCTACTAAACACTTGAAATTGTCTGAGTATCTATTCACAATCAAAATTCCCTGACTACAAATCTAATCCAATGTGTTTGCATGATCTTCAATGATTTGCCTACCCCTAAGGCATAATGCCTTAGTTACCGAATGCAGTTCCTGCTTCGGGTGTAGGACCTGATGGCTCTAGTAGTTGATCTATCGGTGGAGTATCTAACTTCCTAAACCATCTTCTCTCATGTTTCTTTCTAATATCTTCAAACTTTTCCTTTCCCTTCTCATATGTATTTCCATCAGCTACTGGTGGATTCTTACTTCTGCAATATTTAGCAATATGTCCAATCTTGTTTGCTACCATTATAGTAAAAGCTGCAATGTCATCCTCTAAATTCAACACTAGCATGAATATATATACTGTGCACAAACACAAGATGAAATGACAGTTATGCAGATAATCTAAAATAATTGACCTCGCATGCATATTTATATATACCCCACATATCAAACAGGAAAACATGGAACGATAGTAATAAAGATAATTTATAATAACTTAGAAATCTAACATTTACATATCAATGTTTTGTGAATGTTCCAGTTGGAAGCTTCTACTATATTTACCATTAGAATGAATAATATCTAGTACTAGTCAAGGTTTTGTATCTTTTTATTTTTGAGTAAGATATATATAAAGGGAACATAATCATATTTAGGTTTTAGGTGTCATTTTAGAAATTTATCATAATCTGGTCATATTCATTTCAATTATTTTTTACTTATTTAAGAATTTAATGTTTGTGTCATTTTAGTTGTTCATATTACGTCACGTATTATCTTTGTAAGTATTGCATGTCATTGGATATTTCATATTCAATCAATTATTTCATTTATCCTTATAATACAAGTTATTATTATAAGTGTCTCTTGTAGAGTCTTCTGATATTTTAAATATTTTAGGGTTATTGAGGAGTCAATTATCATCTCTTACAGAGAATTAGACTTGTGGATTACTTCCTAGATCTGAGTACCGTTATATGGCTTGAAGAATTTGCCAGGTGAATATTAGGGTTTCATTGATCTTATAATTGAATACACGGTGTCAAAAAAAGTTAATTTTACCTTTTGTATTATCAAATTTCATTATGTCTTCTTTGATCTACAAGGCTTTCAAGTATGAGGAGCACGGGTACCCCTTTTTTTCACCTCAGCTGACCCCCTAGACCATTTTTACCTCCTTTTAGGTATTTAGCTTTATTTTTTATATTCTATTTTATTTATTTTTATTGTTTTTCATAAAAAAAATTTAATGTATTGTTATTTTTTAATTTTTATGTTTTAAAGTTTGAAAATCATCTTTTATTTCATGTTTAAAATAGTTTTCAGTTTTCAAATATTGCAAAAAACATGAATAGTAAAAACTGTAGGAAAAAAAAAAACATGAATAGTATTTAAACCGTAGGAAAAAACAAAAAACAAAAAACAAAAACGTAAACGAACAGTAAACATTAGACGCAAAAAATAGACAATAAACCCTAAACAGAAAAATGAACAATAAACATTAGATGCAAAAAACAGACAATAAACCCTAAACAAAAAAATGAACACTAAACCCTAAATAGAAAAAAATGAACAAGTCCCAGGAGAAATTTGACTATCTTGGTTGATTAACCCTAAACCCTAAACCCTAAATTAAATGGTGCTTAGTGATTAGTGTTTTTCCTAGCAGTGTTGTATCAAATGGAACATATATTTAGTTTTTGATTGGAGATTTTAGAGTTAAATTTAGTTTTTTTTGGTTATCAGTCTATCATAATCAGCAAAGGTATAATAGATCATCATGCATCTCAATGTAACTACAAAATGACAAATCACCATAAGGCGATCCAACACATCATGGGTCCAAAGCAATCACAAAACATATATCAAACTAAGCAAACAATAAACACTCAGGGGCATAGAATGCAACAAATGAAGCATCTAGAATAAGATCAAAGTAAAACTGAAAGATTTACATTCAAAATGTAAAAGGCACAATCATATGCACATGGCCAAATCCACATCAAGAATGAAGAATGCAAATGAGTAAAAGGGATTGGCATTAGAGGGGTATAGAATATAGTGAGGGAAATTTTGAGGAGCCCCTGAATTTTATCCATGTCATTGTGTTTAGGTGACCTCTCAAGATTATGCACCATCATTGTGTCATAATGTGTCAAAAATATATTGGTTAGAGTATTGAACTAAGGCCTATACAAGTATGGTGGAAGACCGTTGAGGGTAGTGTTAGTGTTGGTCTTAATGATAACTACTAATAATTAAGACCTCATGTATAGGGCATGGTGGCCCATTTTTTTGCATGATCAAGAGGATTGGCTATGATTAGAAATGGGTCATTGTAGATAGTGTAGGAATTGTCTAGGCTACAAGTGGATATCAAATAATACAATCACTACATCATCATGTTTTCATACATGTCAATATAAGGGTAGGCCATGAAAGTGGATGTTATAATTGTTTGGTTTATCTTATACCAATTTGTAATAAAATGTAATTTGTTATACCAATATCTATCACTAGGCAATAATCACCTTGTAATTCTTTAGTGCATACTTTGCACAATGGTGGGAATATGTAATTATTTTAGATGAAATAGAATTATTATCAATTGCAAAGTATCATGTTTATAATCCATCACATGTTACTAAGAATTATGAATAAGCTCCCAACTACCTATGATGCTTGAGACAAGTATGGAGGTAGGTAACATCACAAATTTTTTTATCTAAGAGGGGTTTTTCTTCAACCTAATTATGTTCATTATTAATGTAGGCTTATGAAAATGGATCTTAAGACTCCTTTTAATTATGGACATGAAAATTGTTAAGGGAGAATCAAGGTAGGGTTGTCTAAGAAATGTTTGTTGATTTCTCGAAAGGATTGGACTTAGTGACCTACTTGCCTCAAATGGAAAGCAAGAAAGTATAAATAGCAGGTGTACATCAAGAGTTTGAGGTATTGCAATCTTATTGTAGCAATATTAGTAGAGTGTTGGTTGGTTTGCAAAATGCACATGAAAATAGTAGAGTGTGTGTTCGAAGTGAATGTATTATATTATGTGAAAGCATTAATTGAAATAGTAAAATAAGAACCAACAAGAAGGGAGAGTTGAGGGTGGTGTCTATATAGGGTAGACGAGTTATGTATTCTAATATATGACAAATTTTCTTGGATAGGTTTCATTATAAACCCCACTAAATTACTTAAAAATTTACACGTCTATATAAATTTATTTTGCCAAGTATATATTAAATTAAAAAACTAATTATATATTTATATGTGTATGTATCATTTTACATTTAGAATGAATTGATTCTAAATTTTTTATGATAATTGCTTGTATTTCATTACCAAATCTTTATTCTAATTGATATAATTGATGTACATAATTAAAATATATTTTGAAAATTATTTAATATGTAAATAAAAGTTGATCTTAAGTAAATAAATTATTTAATATGATATAATGAATTTCCTCTTAAGTATCACCATCGAAGGGTATGTGATCTTCATCTACAAAGGGAATGAAACAATCTACAATAGGATCCTCTAGGAATGGAGAGATATGAGGGTCTCCATGGATCTCCTAAAGTCTATTCCAAAGTGTGTGGGGGAAATCAATATCCAATGCAATACACATAGAATCATGATCTGAATAGTAGATCAAATCACTCCTACATGGTCAATGATGTTACACCAAGATTATATATTTTCTAGTGTTTCTAGTTTAGGTATGACTCCATACATAAAAGGAAAATGATTAAACCATCTAAAACTTATGAAGATACCATTTTACAAAAGAATCATAGTTATCCCTTTCTAATTTTACCACAAAAGGATGAATAGAGAAACCTATGATGCCTCCTCAAATAAAACCTTTAAAAATCAATAAAATCAATACATATAAAACATATCAAACAAATTCATCTCATGTAAGATGGTCATTTTCAAGTGCCAAGATGTCCAAGTAAATGACTAGAATGTGATCACAAAAAATGGTCATTTATTCAATCTTCAACTTAGTGTAGTACTACTAGTAGCACATGTATTGACAAGTTCATAGATATAACTTATGACTTTAACTTATGACTATTTTTATGATTTTGATGGAACTTATACTAATTCATCTTTAGATGTTAAAAAGTATTGTTTGAGTTGCATGGGCATTATGATGTTTTATTTTGTAGAATTTTTCTTATACTTTGATTTAAGTGGATAATATTTCTTAAATGATGCTTATTATTACCCACCTATTAATAATATTATAGATCTATGTGAGTTTCCTTTTTTTTATATCTAAGTTGCTAAATTGCATTTAATTATAAGTTTTTTTGGAAGGTGAAATGTAAATTAAATAGTTTGTAATTGTAAATTTTCATGTTTGTAATTGTAATTGTAAATTTTCAAGTTTGTATATATATGTAGATTATTTTCACATGATGGATGAGTTTGAGATAGATGAGCTATTAGGTATAGTACCACCTCCACCTCCACCTCCACCCCCTCCACCTCCACCACCACCACCACCTCCACTCCCTCCACCTCCACCTCCACCTCCACCTCCACCTCCACTAGAGTAGTTGCGACAGACAATTAGGATAAATATTGATGCTATGATTAGAGATATTCACACTATTAGGCATGAGCCTCATCCACCCCCTCAGTTGTTACGCCTTGCAAATAGTATGCATGGCATTGTACAGTCTGTGCAGGCATTAGATAGTGAGCTAGATAGCTAGCATAGCTAGCGTGAGGGATTGCGTGCATTTTATGCAGATGGCCTCACATACAAACAAGTTAATGATTTAAAAATAACAAAAATAGATTTGAAAAAATATTTTGTGAACCCTAGGATGGGTGAAGAGATAGATCCGAAGAAGCCACGGATCTCTATTTGATGGTGTAGGCACCTGGGCATTGCTAGCCACTTTTGGAGCCACCACACTCCAATCATGAGGTCCCAATGTATTTTTTGAAGAAATTATGGGCGGAATTTGAATTGGGCAAATAGCCCAATTACTTTGATATTAGATCATTTCACAGGGTTGGGAGAGGCATGCCCCAGGATAGGCCAGGAGCAAAATTGAGCGACAGGGTTAGAAACCGTGTGCGCGATGATCCATTGGTTCCTCTTCCATCACCAGTTGTTCCAACACCTTCCCATCATCGAGCAGTGGATTCTGCTCTAGGTTCATTGAATGCCCTGTCGGGCAATTTGGTATAGCAGTTGCGGGAGGTGAGGGTTGCCCCCTACTTAGCACATGTTTGCACGAGTTGTGGTTATGTATGTGGGGGTCCATAGAGTGAGGCTGCCCCTAGAGGAGATGATGATTTTGATGATGCTGATGTTGCCCATGGTGGTTATGATGATGTCGAGGAGGCTGCACATGCTGATGTCGTCTCTTCATATGTTGATCTCCTTTGGGCAGACGATGATCAGCCTACAGAGGTACAAATTTCTTTGAATAATTTACAGTGCAATATTAAATTCCTTATATATACACATATGAACCATAACATGAGTCAATTTTGTATGAACAGAGGATGGATCATAACACATCATTGAGGAACCGACAGCATGTTACCACAATACCTAGAGATGTTGGTGCCCCATTTACGGTATGCACTTTCATCTACATGCATTGTATTGATATGTACTTTTAAAATAAACAATAATTTTTTTAATGTAATGATTTACATATGATATGTTTTTTCAATTTTGTAGGGTGCTTCATGTAGCACTGAGGTGGGTAGTTCTTCACGTGACCCATGGACCACTGAGGCTCAGCCTCATATACCAGTAGTATGTTTTTAATCCATTAATTTGAAGTGTTTACATGCTTGCTAATTGAAGTACAACTTTGATTCATGTTCGTTATTTTTTGCAATTGTAGGCTTCTAGATTGTTTGATGGTGCATCACATGTATGCCTTCGACCATCAGTTACTTTTCCTACATCACATGTATGCTTTTTTGTGATAATCTTGTAGTCTATTTATATATATACTTTATAATTTATGTATATATACAAATTTGATTCATGCTTTATATATGTTGTTCAGGTCCACACCACTACCAATATTGGTACGGCTATGGGGTTGAGCCAGATGCAACCATCGACATTATCATTTAAGGCACGATGATTACAAAAATAATTTCTAATTTGTTTATACTATGTACCTAGCTTTTATAGGGATTATCAAAATTGATGTACACTATTTTTTTTGCAGGACTTGGCTACGACCACTTTTCTTGTTCATGATAGTGGACCTCCACGTACCAATGAGGGCATTGTAGAGCACGGTTGTATGGTAATTTATTTTAAATTTTTTAGTATTTATTTACTTTATAAGTGAATTATGCAAGTAACTTCTTCTCATGTAAAATATTTTAATAATGTATAGGAGGGTGCAGACATTGATACTGCACAAGAGGGTGGAGTCACTAATACTGCACAAGAGGGTGGAGACACTGATATTATACAGACACGGGATGGTGCATCTCAGGACCACATGCAGCAGGATGATTCATCTCAGCCACCTTCATGTGGAGTGAAGAGGATTGCAGATGAGATGCACGCAAGTTCTTAGATTGTATATTTTAGATCATGTCATGTTATTGTATTGTGGACTTTTTATGATGACACTTGTTATGTTATCTCAGGACTTGTTATTATGCAATTATATATAGGACTTGTTGTTATGTGTTATGTGATTATATATAGGACTTTTTATTATGTCATTTCCTTGCTATTATGATATCAGGTTGTGTTATGTGATTTGGTGCACTCTAGTGATTATATATGTGATACATTGTTTTGTTATTATGTTATTTGGACTTGTTTTAATGTCATTTCCTTATTAAATTATTATTTCAAGACTTGTTATTATGTCATCAGGAATTGTTATGTGATTGTATATAGGACTTTTTATTTATGACTTGTTATGTGATCTATTTATGACTTTATATATTAACATTGTGATTGATGATCTTATAGTGCAACAATTTATAACTCAATGTGCACAAAATAACATTAAGAGTAAGATAACTAATACAATATTATTTATGAAACCAAAATTGTATCAAATGTAGACAAACACAATGTTAAAGGGACAAAGAAAAACAATTACCATGATTAAATATTTAAAAAAGTTCACACAAGTATCGACTTATTAATTATAAATCAATCTCATAGAGGAATCATGATTATCATGATTATATAAAAGGATTATTAATTATAAATGAATCTCATAGAGGAATCCAATAGATTGATGGAACTAAGGCTAACCAAATTATTAGGAAGCTACAAACATAGTATCGACTTTCCTCTTAAGTTGACCACACTACTTTACTAGTGTATTGATGGTTTATTAGTGCGGATAGTAGTGGTATGAAAAGCATGGACTTCATGGTACTAAAATAAAAAAGTACACTATAAATATAGATTTGTCATACAATGATAAATATAGAGTCAGGTCACATTTAAGACATAATTCTATCATTGAACTTACAATTAATCTATGAAGAGATTACAATAAAATAAATATATCATAAAAAATTAGAATTCAATTGTAACACAATTACAATGTGCACAAAATCACATTAACAAGAAGATAACTAATACAATGTTGTTTATGAAACCAAAATTGTATCAAATGTAGACAAATACAATGTTAAAGGACAAAGAAAAACAATTATCATGATTAAGTATAAAAGAGTTCACACAAGTAACACAAACTTACATGCATATATAAATTTGATTCAACCTAATGTACCATCTACATCCTCTCTCTTCTGCAATGCGTCTATGATTGCCTCATGCTCTTCTACTGAAAGTGCCCACAATACCCTATTAGCAGGTCTACCTTTGTATCTTTCTAATTTGATGTTTGTTGCCACCACCAAATGAGAATAGTGTATAATCTTCTTTTCTGATTGGTAGTCTTCATAAGCTGGTAAACCATTCCTTCTTGTTAAGTATTTGCGTAGCCAGGTACCAACCACCACAACAGACCCAACAGGATACTGAAAACCATCATCATCTACTTGATCACATATCAGCTTTTTCTTAGGTTCTACACATCTAGCTAGCCAATACTCAACCTGCTCATCATTATCCTCAATTGCAACAACAACATACACATGTCCTATAAAACAAATTTAAGTACAATGTGTAGAAATAAAACTTGTTAGAATTTATAATTCAAATATGTAATCATAAATTATATGACAATACATAAAAATATATAATATAAAGCTATAAACAATAAATTGAATTAAATTACCAGGTTTTATGAGGTCTGAAACACGATCATAATCTTCTGATGCAAATGCATGATCGGGGTCTTCATTTCTTCTAACATCTTCATATTGTGTCTCAGTAGGTGTTAAGGATTTGTGTTGCCATTCTTCGACCCATTCCGTATTCTTGCATTCTTCCCATTCACCTGTAAGCACAAAATTGACAAAAACATGCAAGCTCTGTAGTCCATATAGTCCAAGTGTTAGAATTAGAACTCTTAAATGAATGCCATCTAGCTGACCCATTTATTGTATCACAATCATATCTTGGAAGGATATTCTCCACTTTAACTAGCCAGAAGAAACGTCTAATTGTAGAGTTTTGACTTGATCCTGTGGATAAATTTGCACTACACCAATCCATAATTGCACTTGCATTTTTAAATTTATCCTTTTCCTTGAATTTGAGTTGCTCGCTACAAAGGGCTCTCTTAACACATGCACCGGCACCGTCATGTTCTCCTTTCCTGTGTTCAGCCTCAAAAAAACTCCAAATGTGTTTGATATTAGTTTTCTTATGAATCCTACTCAACCAATAAAACATTCTAGAATTCCTGAATTGCCCTGTGCAATTATCAGACCATATTAGATGTTGTGTCATTTGAATTTCTCTCTCCCTCAAATTTTGAAAAAAGGTCTTGAAGCAAAATTGGACAAACTCAGATGAGTGTAATTTATTATCACTCATATAGAAATGGTACTCTCTCAAAATTTTGCGATCCTCTTGTGTACTATCTGGTGCATGCCTATAGACAATATGGACAAAAATTGATACCTGCACTAAATTGTAGTATTGTGATTGTACCTCATCTTGTGGTGCAAGTGTGTAGTTCTCTGCAAAGTCAACAACCGAAAGTATATTACCAACACGAAATGTATCTTTACATATTCAAAACTAACCATCGAGCCATCTAGCATTTTGAGTGTGTTAACATATTTAGGTATGATGTTACTCTTGAATTCATTCATAAATGCATGAACACTAACTTTTTCAGTGATTAGATCGCATCATTTTCCAACCTTTCCATCCTTCAGTTGATACTCAATAGTTTTAAATCTTTTAACATCAATTAATTGTTGTCCAAAATCATTTGAAAGATTTTCATGCAAACATTCATCCAACAATGCAAGATTGCCACATAGATCACATACACCAGAAATACATGCATTGAAAAGGATATTTTGTTCATTTAGTGGGTTGCAAAACAAACTTGAAATAAAATCCTTTATAGTTTCAGGTGGTATATTTATACCACATTCTTGGAACATTCCATTACTATGCATGGTAACATGTATATATTGAAATACATCATAATGGTAGCGAAATTGAACATGAGTTTTGCAACAACATGTGACTCTTTCCTTGTTAATTTGAACATACCAAGGTTTACACTTTTCAAAAGACCTTTGACAAATGCTAATAGTCAACACTTTATCATCCAAATTTTTTTATTCAATTCAGTTTGAGTCATGTCCAATAGGTGTTTTGGATGTGGATCACAAATTTTTGACCCAACTCTTAATTTAAGAACATCTCTAACATTAGGTAATACTCTCGTATTATCATGCCAGAATTTTTTGATCAAATTTTTGACTTCACCAGCAAGTTTCATATCAGACCTTGGTAGTCTACCACTAAAAGTCCACAATTTGTTTGCCGGATCACTTTCAAAATTAACTCTTCTTTTTACAGCTCTTGACAAATTTTTGTGATGAATATTAAGATATCCACTTATGTTACTCATCATTCTTTTATTAGAAGTTGTTTGGCTTACTAAAGCTATTGTTATTGCCCATCGTGCCGCATTTTTATCTTTAGAACGACTTTTCTTTCCAATTGTATCAAAGGCGCTAGCAACAGTCGATACAACTTGTTTTAAAGACTCCTCCTCCTTCTTGTGTTTGACATAAAAGCCTAACTTCTTCATCACTTTTTGCATTTTAGTCATTTTAATTAGTTGTACCATTAATTGACATTGAAACCCAAATTTCTTATTATAAAAAATATGTCTAAACAATCTATTTGCATGTGTCCTAATCTGTCTCCATGAAACCAAGCCAAAAAGGTTGTCTAGTACATCACTTTTAATTTCAAAATTTTCATTCATTTGATTATCATTCAAACATGTTTCATTTTCAATTGGTGTTTCCATGTCTACATACACATTATTAGTTTTAGTTGCAGGTGGATTTTCAATTTCATTTGGAGTTTCAAATTTGGTTTCAATTTCAGTTTCAAGTTGACATCTAGTTTCAGTTGGGGTTTCAATTTGGATTTCAATTTGACTTTCAACTTGACTTCTAATTTCATTTGGGGTTTGATTTTCAATTAGAATTTCATTTAATAAGTAACCTGCTTCTACTAAATCACCAATTTCTTCATGAGAAAAAACATAGGGCTGTGAAGACATACTTATATCCAATAATGGATTAGAAGATGCACCTGAATTAAATGGTTCTATTGTGTTATCTTCGCCAGCATTTATGGTCTCATTGATGTTCTCCTCTTCTAAAATGATTGTGGAACTTGAAGCTCCTTGTCTCATTCTTGATCTTCTCTCTTGTTGATGCATTGCCTCCTTCTCCCTATTTGATGCAATCTCCTCAGTTGTCAGAACCTTCCTTTGCCTCTTCCTACGTTGATTTGATCCCATGGCTACACCAAAATTTGAATTTGAATCAATCTCCTTACCAAATTGACAATAAGACAAACAAAGAGAATGATTAATCAAAACATTCTCTTTGCAGATCATACCTGTCAGCCAATGATTGAAAAATCATTCAATCATTGGGATTTGTGCTTGTGGGCCAGATTCTGGCCCAACGAATCTTTTCAGAAACGGGCACCCATTTTTTAAAATTAGGGGCAGGAAACATTCCTTAGATTTTTTTTTTGCTTCAGGATAGGCTTGGTCTCACCAAGCCTATGCTTGGACCTCCAAAAAAATGACTAAGGTAAATCGACATCAGATTTCTACCTTGGCCTAATTTTTTGAGGGCCTTTCTGATTGAATTTTTTGACGAAACGAAAACCCATTCGAGTTTTCAGCATCCTGATTTCACAAATGTAAATTTTATAGTGATAAGATTACTTTTACTATTTTTGTATTATTTATTAATCAAAAGTGGAACCTAAACCTAAAATACCAAGGTTCACTAAAACTTTAATAACCTTTTGGTTTTTAGGATTTTAGAAAAATAAATTATATGGCATCAATCTAAATGCAATTCTTTTGAATATTAAAAAAAAAAATTGAAAAATATGAAATTTTCATCAATTATGGTGGTCGTACACCCGATGCTTTGAAAATATACTTTATTGTCAGTTAAAAATTAATTAAAAAAAATATATTCAATAAAAAAATAAGAAAAAATATTCTCATCAATATTTGGTGTCTTAGGTATCATTTCCCAGAAGGATTTGCAAAAATTCATTTATTTGCATCAAAAAAGGGTGGTCGTACACATGCGTGGTATGGTCCTGAAACGGGCATTTTGAAAAACTGGTTTTTAAACATGCCTACTAAAAATGGATTTCTACCATGTGGGTATTAAAATAAATTACATATTTGAAAAGTAGACCTGAGCACTACATTTTCTATTACTGAAGTTTTTCGAGATTCAATCTCTAAGTGCATCAAATTTTGACATCAATCGACATAAAATTTGAAAAACAGAGAAAACACTTCCACTTTTTGCCCAAAAGTGGGACTCAACTTCTTGCACAAGACAAATGTATTGTGTTCACATGAATATAAATATTGTCTACATAGCATGCACAAAAAGTTGAAAGCATAAGACAAATGTAAACATATTGGAAACTTATTCTCTGAGAGATTGATCATGTCAGATTCTGACAAGAAAACTCTCTTAAAAGTGGTCCCTGTTCTCTTCGCCCACAGGGATACAAGCTTACTCTGGCTAATTATGTTCCCTGGTGGCCTGTAAATCACAAGCTTGTTTAATGTTCTTGGGTCGTTTGCTACCATTATAGTAAAAGATACAATGCCATCCTCCAAATTCAACACTAGCATGAATATATATACTGTGCACAAACATAAGATGAAATGACAGTTATGCAGATAATCTAAAATAATTGACCTCGCATGCATATTTATATCTACCCCACATATCAAACAGGAAAACATGGAATGATGGTAATAAAGATAATTTACAATAACTTAGAAATCTAACATTTACAGATCAATGTTTTGCGAATGTTCCAGTTGGAAGCTTCTGCTATATTTACCATTAGAATGAATAATATCTAGAACTAGTCAAGGTTTTGTATCTTTTTATTTTTGAGTAAGATATATATAAAGGGAACATAATCATATTTAGGTTTTAGGTGTCATTTTAGAAATTTATCATAATCTGGTGATATTCATTTCATTTATTTTTAGTTATTTAAGAATTTAGTGTTTGTGTCATTTTAGTTGTTCATATTACGTCACGCATTATCTTTATAAGCATTGCATGTCATTGTATATTTTATATTCAATCGATTATTTCATTTATCCTTATAATAAAAGTTATTATTATAAGTGTCTCTTGTAGAGTCTTCTGATCTTTTATAGGTTTTAGGGTTATTGAGGAATCAATTATCATCTCTTACATAGAATTAGACTTGTGGATTACTTCCTAGATCTGAGTACTGTTATATGGCTTGAAGAATTTGCTAGGTGCATATTAGGGTTTCATTGATCTCATAATTGAATGCATGGTGTCAAACAAAGTTAATTTTACCTTTTGTATCATCAAATTTCATTATGTTTTCTTTGATCTACAAGGCTTTCAAGTATAGTTTCAGTTGCCAAATTTAGGAGGTAGCTAATTTTTTGGGCAATTTTGGTCAATTTTGATTTTGCCATGGTGTTCAAAAGAAAACTGTGATGGTTGGTTGCCAAGTTATCTTTTGCATTGACAAATAGCATCATCATATGGCCAACCTAGGGGCCAGCCCCTATATGTAAACTTTTTTTTGCATATTTTATTATTTTGTACCATTTTTTGTCTGTTGAACATAGAGTTGCTTTTTTGGCTCCCAAACTCATATTTTTTTGTCACAATATCTTTTTTTCATAATTCTTGTGGCACTAGAAAGGTATTGGGGAGCTCTTCGAAGCCATTTATGCATATTTGTTAGTTTCAACCCAAGTAAATTTATGTTAGTTCTTGTTCAATAGGTAATTAGAAGCATTTTTGGGACATTCTATCATTTTAATGGTGTCATATTTAATATTGTACTTCATTTTAGTTTGAGATCATTTTTTAATTAACTATTATTTCATTAGATTTTAGAGTTGTGTAAATTGAGAATTTTCTAGTTGTTTCCTTTAAGTAGGAATTATTCTATTTTCTTATTATGATTCCTAAGATACTACATGATTGAGAATTTTTTAGTGTTTTTTCACAAATGTATATTGTTCTTTATTTCTTATATTGATGGTTCCCAATTTTATTGCATAATGTATCTCTACTGCTTCTTTGCAACAAGTTATTTCATTATGGGGGATTGTATGGTTTCTATTCTTATCCTTCTTATGAAGGGAGATTAATTGGAATTTTGATGGATCTATATATGATGGATGTAGTCCGCTAGGGGTATATTGAGTTATCCAAGCCATCCTTAATTATATCCATTCTCTCTTTTAGGGTGGTAATTTTTTCCAAGTGGTTTTCTCCTTTTTTCATTTATGAGATATCATTTGTACATGGGTACCTAACATGCTACAATACCTAGATCTCATTCTTAAGCCTTGCATCATTTTCATAATAATTTCATCTCCCTATGTTGCAATTAAGGGGTGTCAATGTGAATAATATGAAGTACCTAGTCAAGGTATTGTATCTTGCTATATAATAGTGAGGGACATATTTATATGTTAAGTTAGCCTAAACCATATATGTCGTTCTAGAAGGTAGTTATAATGGGGCTATGCTCACTTCATTTAATTTTAGAACTACCCTGACATTTAATATTTGGATTTCCATATACCAAGTCTCCATTTTAATGGAATGGATTTCCCTTAAGTGTGAAAATATGTGGATGATCCTAACTTTTAGTTATTTATTCTAACAACATAAGGTTAGCATGTAGGTAATTTCACATAAGAAGGATCACAATCCATTCTTGGATAGACTTTCTAAATTGAAAATGTAGACATAAGATGAAAGGAAGGAACGTTGGGTTGAGATTTATTTGCATCAATGTTATTCGTAGTCTATTTGAAAGTTCTAAATAAGCAACTAGATTCTTCATCAGTGGATGTTTGTCATATTATGATATATAATGTTTTGAGAGAAAGTGGAAGAGTATTATCTAATATCACGTGGATGGATAAATATGCTCACACATGTGTTAATGTGGAGGTAGCATTTGAGAAGAGAATGGTCACACATTTGTGAGCATAAGGGGAGGTATCAGTCAAGATTAATGAACAAGGTTGAGGTTACAAATCCTCTAAGATAATCTTATCATATTAGTGTATTAGTAAAGAGTGGGATGGGGAATAGGTGTAAGAAGTTGAGTGGTTATGAATTTGATCTAAGACTTACAATTGAAGGGTTGAGATTAAAAAGACAAAGAAATTTATTTACAGTTGATGATGTTGAATTAATTATTAGAAGTAATGTTGAAAGGACTCTAATTACCCTAATACATTCATTCATTAGTTTGAGGACATAAGAACTAAAATTGATTGATTGTGGTTATTTAACTAAATCACTTTAGAAAAGAAAAAAATATTCATTAAAATATATGAAGATTACTAGATAAAGATTAATTTATTTAACTAATTTTAAAAAATTAATATAAAAGAATTGAAAGTGAATTTGCGATGTGTAAAAAATGTATGCATTAGTCTAACATTATTAGTTTGCTCACCATATCATCCTTGCTAAAGAAACCTTTTCCTTAAGAACATTATCTCGAAAGTCGAGTAAAGATTATACTATAAATCAAATAAAAGACGCTTGACCATGAAGATTGGTCTAGACAATATAAATAGTACTTGTTGGCATGAGAGCGACATGAATACTATACTTTTCCTCTAAGGTCGCCAAAACAATAGTAGGCCTATGGCTTCTTGTAAGATCTCTTGGCTCCACATAACAGGTACAAAATTATGTGAAAACAGTTATATTCCTCCCAAGTAATTATACATTCAGGCAAAGGAAGTAAGTTTTGTGTGGCGGGGAACACTGATGGATGCGTCAAGGAATGCTTCTATGGGGGTGTATTTATAGTCTGGGTAGAGCCTCGAAGCCTCCAGCTCTTCTTCTCCTAATTCGAAGTTCGTCTGGTCGCCTTTCACAAATATATTGTGCAAAACACAAACCGGAATGTTATCCGGATGAGGCAGAGCTGCATACAAGTATTTTACATTTTAGCACTAATAAAGATTTAGCATTTGTAAAAAAAAAAAGTTCAGATGGTAAACAGATTGGAAACTTACTCTCTGAGAGATTGATCATGTCAGATTCTGACAAGAAAACTCTCTTAAAAGTGGTCCCTGTTTTCTTCTCCCACAGAGATACAAGCTCACTCTGGCTAATTATGTTCCCTGGTGGCCTGTAAATCACAAGCTTGTTTAATGTTCTTGGGTCGTTTGCTACCATTATAGTAAAAGCTGCAACGTCGTCCTCTAAATTCAAAACCGCTGCACAACACTCAAATGGCGCATCAGTTCTGTTATTCTTCTGATTTCCTTTCACATGTCATACTATTTGAAACCTAATTTAGACAATATACCTTTTGTGAGTCCATCACCATAAATAACAACTTCCTCCGGTTGTGGATTACGCCGAGGATGAATAAAATAATCGACAAAATATGCCGCAAAAGAGTTGGCAGAAATGAAAGAATAAGGAATCCCTGCTTGTTCAATAGCCCTGCGGATTACCTTTTTATCATCACACACCTTCTGAAAGGGAGGCAAAGCTTCCACCCTGTCTACGTCGTTGCCAAACTCTGATGGGAGAAACCTCTAATTCCACAACAAGAAATAATTCAGTAAGATATATGCCAGACACATCAAATTTAAATCCAGAAATTACAACTTCATACCTTGATATTCCCAACTTCTTGGATGGCTCTTATGATCTTTAGCTGATCCATATGTTGAGGAATTGCAAGCGAGGATATGACTATATCTACTTGTTTAAATGCATTAATCAGGCTTTTGTGATCATCCAGAGATCCCTGTATATAAAACCCATGAAAATCAGTTAGAAATTTCTACCACGCACTAAGTGCAATTAAAATTTTTCAGCTACAAAATCTTACTTACTTGAAGAATACGAATACCCATATCTGTCAACTCTTGAAGTTTTCCGGCTCTGGATGAATTGGGAGCTAGAGATTCGGGCCTTACAAGAACATAGGTAGGGTAATTAAGTGAAATACTGGCTTTTGCCATGTATTTACCAAGGTATCCTGTGCTTCCTATGATCAATATCCTGTTCTTTCCCCCCTCCCATCTCTCAGCTGTGGACAACATCTTGCAGATTTCAGTTCAGAGTTTATCCCCAGTTAAAGAAATAGAAGGATATACTTTTAAGCTATCATCAGAAGAGATATTGGGGTATTTATAGGACAGATTTTATTCATGCTAGACTCATTCAGGACCAACCAAATTGGAATGAAAATTTTATAAATTAATATTGTGGTGTTAAAGGTTAACCGGAGTCAAAGATTCCTTGAATTCCATCGTGCGATTTTTTCCGGCTAGTAGTCCGGGTATTAGAAGCGAAAACTTAGGCGGTCGCTTTCTTGATATTATTTGATACATAGCAGTTGAACCGTATGAACGGGGTGACATGTTTTTGACGATAATATGGCGTCAAAGTGTACTCGAATCTTCAACGAAGTCTTCTAACAATAACTGTATACGACAAGAATTTTCGACATATTTATTGGAGTGTTCATTTGTGTTGTACAGACGTGTTCGTCATTACGACATAATTGTTCTTATTTATTACCTACTTATTGATTAATTGAAAATCAAAAATAGAATTTGTTTTTTAATTTTCAATTCATCAATAAATACAAAAAGAAGTACAGAACGAAATATATTTTTCTTTGCATAGACAATTCGAAGTTGGTACATGTAAAATTTGATGAATAAAAAAAAAATCTTGACATCTTTATCAATTTATTCTTTCATTTATATTTTGAATTAACGAAAATATTTAACTCTACTGTTATTATATAAAGATGTGTCTGATTTATTTTGATAATTTATGAAAATGATATGATTGAATGTTGGACAGAAAGAAAAAAAACATTATATTTATAATAGATGACACTCTCAAGATGTATTTTTGTTTCTCATAAATGTTCTAAGTTATATTATTTTGGCTCAAAGCCACATGAAAGGATTTCATCAAAACATTAACTACCAATTTGATTTATAGTTTTGACGATCATGTAAAGTCATCATAACATTTTCTCACATATTTTTTAAACTATACAAAATAAATAGTTTTAAAATAATAATAAGTAAAATATGCTAAACAAATAATTATAAAATAAATGAATTAAAATATACTAAACAAATAAGTCTAAAATGCTAATGCCATATATACTTAATAATACATTTTTAAGAGGTTATGGAAATATTTGATAGCTAGCTCAAGTTCTATATTATGGTCAATAATTAATCTTCATAAATATTTGAAAATATGAGAAAAGTTTTTATTTATGAATATTTAAAATAAAAATTATTTTTTGAATCATTCTTAAAACTAGAAATATTTATATTATTTTCAGATAAAAGGCCATAAGCCTATATTTGTATTAATATGAAAATATATAAAAAGAAAATTATAGTAAGAATTTGGGAAAAAATGTTCTCATCTATAGCTCAAAACTGATATGCTGAATGATAAATTTTCACTAGATATCATGATGATGAATAGTTACTCTAACTACTTAGATACCTACCACAATGTTAGGTCCTCCTAGACGGTTGTGAATCAGGCCCTGCAATTGAACAAAATACCTGCTAATCCCATCTTTCTCATAAAAGGCATCATATGGGCAGGTCGGGGCATGATTATTGTGGGTTGTGTGGAGAAAGAGGGCATCAAATTTTTCAAAGATGCGGTTACAAAGGGTTTCACCCAATTCCTTTTTGTGAATGGCAATGGAATCTACAAGGACACTTTCATGTTTTGAGTTAATGACACATTCAAAAGGTCAATAAACATAAAGTCAGACTCTTTTGCCAAGACTTTTCGAGAAAACAAAACTCCAACCAAGGCTTTTCTTGAGTGTTCGTCATAACTTTTAACGACTTTGGCTAAGGTACGTTGGGGGTAGTTTAGAAGGTAATTTGCCGCTAGCTCATAAAAAATTGAAAAGGAATGTGTGACGTCCAAAATATTTGAATGGAACATACCAGCCACATGAGTGAGGAAAAGCATGTGATGATAGGCATCAAGAATGCACACTCTAGCAACAAACCTAATGGCTCGCTTGACCCGGTGGTATTGTAGAGAGGAGATTTTGCTCAACATATCCTATGTGAATTCCCTCGATTCAGGAATCTCATCTTAGGGGATTGGTAGATATATGTGCTTGTTGATGGGAGAGACATCCATTGTGCAAAAACAGGAAATGCGAAAAAACTGTTGAAGGCAAGGATGAAAAGTTTGATAGGTAGAGCCCCAAAATTATCATATGGTATGTGTGTTGGAAAATGGGAAGGTGGCCACACTATATAACACTACAATCCTACCCACCTTAATGAGTTATGATGAAAAGATATCACTACAAATATAGGCAAGATCACCTCATTAGCAGCCACATGCAATTGGGTCGGTGAAGGAATTGAAGGATGGATCTAATGTGGCAACAAATTTGGGTGGAGGGTGTACTAATGGCTGACAAAACTCAAGAGTGCCCTACTGGAAATGAGGATTAAAGCATATGCCAACTCTCCACATGAGGGAAACAATAAATATTTCCAGTGTTAATACTACAAACTGACTTGAAGGGTTGCCCGTTGTTCAATAGTGAAGACAAATGATGAGTACACAATCAGTGAAAAAATAGATCCCTGCATCTCCACATTAAATAGAATGTTGGTGAAATATTTAATATGTACTGAAATATAGTACTGAAATCCTGCTAGATTAAGGGTAGAGAAATATTGTGTCCTTGCTTTGCAAACACTTGCCTTGTCATATACAAAGCTTGCCTTCTCTGCCATGTATTGTTAATTATCCTTGTCAATGTCTCATGATGTATGGGTCCCAAGAAAATGGTGTCTTTATCCTATTTGAATGTCCTTTGACACCTAGGCTTGACATAATATATATGTTTTGGATACAATCATAAATTTGGTGTGACCAACTCAAGTGTATTTGAGTTTAATTGTTACATACATGTCCCTTTGGTCTTGGCATAAGCCCCCTTAAAAGATAGGTGATTCTACAAACATCCTTTTGGTCTTGTGATAAGCCCCCTTAAATAGATAGGTGATTTTTATACTTTTTAAACCCTGTTTTCATTTCAAGCATCTAATAACGTTCTTGCAATGGGATGGAAGATATATTTTTAATGTGGGCTCATAGGGGTCCATCCACACCTCTTGTCTTTGCATCTGCATTCATTTGACTCACCTGCATTTAAAAAGTTTAAAGCTTTTCTTATGAATTTCTATACAATATACTTTACGTTTGGGAACCTAGTTACATTTGCTTATGATAAGACTAGTTCTGAGCTCATGGGTTGAATATAGTCTTCATTAGTCAACCAGTCACCTAACCTATTCCCTTCTCTATATGCGTGAACAACCTCATAAGAGTCAAATAGCTCCAGGTTGTCCAAAGCCTTTTGAAGTATGTGGGAAAACTTCTAGGTGGTGTCTTTCCTCGTCTTACATGCATTAATGATGATTAGGGAATCACTTTCAATTATGAGCATCTTAATGCCTAATTCTTTAGTTAGGATGATACCTCTTAGGAGCACCAATGCTTCTACAAAATTGTTTGTTCCAAGGCAGGGGGGGGGACTAATTGTGATTTCTTTCCAAATGCATCCTTCATGATCTCTAATTACACAACCACATCTTAATTGTGCTCGGTTACCACATGATGCTTCATCAATAATTAACTTGAATGAGTCACTAGGAGGCAAGATCCAAGAGATTATGGATCGATCCATCTTTTGAGCTCCATGACCTAAAGAAGCATCTCTATAGCAGACTTCAAGATCTTCCCATCACTTGACTACTCTGGTATCCCAGTCTGAAAAATGGAGAATCTATAATCTTACCATTTGGTGTGCCTAGTTTTACTTAGCAAAAGCATTTAAATTCTATGTATTTAGTATTTTTTAGAAATAATGAAAGGACTAAACAAATAGGCAATATCTTTGTCCACTACATTTGACTTGTAGTCATTGATCTTTAATGTCAGCTATGGTCACCTAATTTCTATTATGTTTAGCAAACCTAATGTTAATGATAGAAATTAAGGACGCTATTTTTTAATCAAACAAATTTGTGCAATGTGTGGACAACTCAGAGGGGTGAATGTCATATGGATATATGGGAGATTATGGCATGGTCCAAGGTGGTAGGTGGGGTGGCGTCCTAGTTTTACTATTTTTATACTAATAGATGTTATTCAAAGTAAAAGTATGTAGGAGCTACAACAATGATATTATGGGTCACAATATCAAGATATTAAATTAGGTGGTTGATTCGAGAGCAAGTAGAATAATCTTGCACATAACCAATTAAAGAGGTGGTGGGATATAATGGTCCACTAAGTAGAGGGCCATGTATGTTTCATGTCTTCACAACAACATAAAAATGGGTGCAATGTCTATAGAGATTGTGAAAATAACATAGAAATTTTGTACACTAAAGGAGTACAATAGTCCATTTCAAGATTTAATACAACATTGTGTAAAGCTATTCTTTGAATAAGATATTATAATCCTTTTGTATATCCTATCTTTTCAACATCAATATAGATCTAACATGTTTATATGCTCAAATTATCTCCATTATTTTGTTATTTGCTTCAAAAAAATTCTTATTTCTAGATACATAATAACATTTCTAGTAATCAATATGAAATCAAGTCCTTTGAAAGTATGGGCCACATTGTAAATATTTGATTAAATTTAAAAAGTGATGGAGATCCGTACTTGCAAATAGTCCATATGCATATTTGAAGATGATATTACCTCTTTCCCTAGAACTCGTATTAAATATTACGAATGTTTGCATATTTGTAGAAAAAGACGGCGATATGAATGAATAATTTAATGATGAATAAATTTCTCATCTATGTAAGGCAACTTGTTCGTCACCCTTATCTTTTCAAGATGTCTTCCAAAACCTATTGACATCCAATTCGCCCTATTTCAATGTGGATGACTTCTATTAAGATGAGATTGAAAATTTTTACCTAACCCACCGCTTTGGAATCTTGAATACACCATAAAATCAAGTCTTTACATATTTTCTTCTTTTGCTCTTCAATTTAAGCGTTAAGAGAGCCTTCATATTGCAACATTTTCCTTTCTTTTTAATGCTTCTTCTACATTGCAGTGATGGAAGTCAAAGAAAATCCAGTGCTTGTTGTACACGTGTGCTTTAGAGTCGGAGTACATTTTAATGCTTGTTGTATATGGAAGGAATCTTTAGTTGTAATGTTCTCCAGCGAATATAATAATGGATGTTTTCAACTCTAAATCTAACTTTTGAAATTTGTTGCATACAATTTTCAATCTTTCACAAGATAGTTTTGGTATGTCGTCAAAAAAGCATTACATTAAGTATCGAAGTTTAAGTAGAATTTGTCAACCAAATTGATATCTTTCACTATCCGAAATTTAATGTTTGAAAATTACAATGACCAAAATAAATTTGTATGCTATCCATCTTTGAAACCACATAGAAAACCGTGTGTTGTTTTATCTATAGAATCTTTTTTCTCTTGTATTCTCTCCATCGTTCCCTTTTTGTTTCTTTTCCCATGACATGATAACAAAAAAGTTGAGTGTGTGATTTAAGCTGTCTGATTTTAGACACCCTTACAAAATAGTTTATTTATGTGGCATCATATTTGACCATATGCATTTGAAAACAATTTTAGACATAAGATTTTGAGAAGTACAAAAATAAGATGCACACATACTAATCCCCCTCACTTAAAAGAATGGCAGTCACATGAAAATGTCTATAGACAATATAAAATGTACTTATTAGCATGGTGGTCACATGAACATATAGACAATTTAAAAGGTACTTATTAGCTTGGTGGTCACATGAATTCTGACAATACTTTTGGGCTAAGGTCTCGAGGAGCCTACATACCTATGGTTTCTCCCCGGATCTCTGTTCGATTATTGCTTCTTTATAACAGATAAAATATTGTGTCTGGCAATTATACCAATATACATTTCCCAAACTTGCTTTAGGCAAAGGATGTAAGTTTTATATCGCGGAGAGCACTGACTAATGCCTCAAGAAACACTTCTATTGGAGTGTATCTGTAACCGAGATAGAGCTTTGACAAATACGTTGGTCTTGTCACCTTTCACAAATACGTTGTGCAAAACAGAAACAAATACGTTGTGCAAAACAGAAACAAGAACATTACCAGGATGAGGCAGAGTTGCATATATGTATTTTACATTGTCGTGCTATTAATAAATCAGTATGAGATAAAAAAAAAATTAAAGAATTCTGAAGGTGAACAAGACTGAAAACTTACTCTCTGACAGTTGGATTAGCTCAGATTCTAATACAAAAACTCTTTTCAAAGTGGTTCCTGTTTTCTTCTCCCACAGTGATACAACCTCACTCTAGCTTATAATGCTCCCTCGTGGCCTATAAATCGCTGGCTTGTTTAATGTTCTTGAGTCGTTTGCTACCATAATAATAAAAGCTGCAACACCATCCTCTAAATTGAAAACTGCTACACAACATTCAAATTTAATGTCAATACTGTTTTTCTCTACCAAAATATACCTATATTATATAATGTTGATGGCTTATTGATTTTTTCTATTATTGATCTGTAGTTCTTTTTATATCTGCTAGTGACTGAAACCCAGTTAATATTATATACCTTTTGTAAGACCATCACCATAAATGACAGCTTCCTCTAATTGTGGTTTGCACTGAGGTTGAACAAGATAATCACAAAATAAGCCCCAAAACAGTTGGCAGAAACAAAGGAATGAGGAATCCCTGCTTCTTCAATGGCCCTACTGATTGTCGTTTTATACCCTCTTAAATAGAGGGAGACCTTTCACCCTGCCTACATCACAGCCAAACTCTTATGGGAGAAATCTTAAATCCCACACATTACGCAACATATTAAGTCTAGAGGATGTTAGTCAATTCTGAGTGTTCAATAATTTTAAACTTAGAAGTGTATTCTTACTATGCCAACATGCATTAAGAAACATATTAAGACTAGAAAATGTTAGTCAATTTTAAATATTTAACACTTTTAAACCTAGAAGTTTTAATGGAGGAAATTTGCTACCTCAAGGATGATGGATCCTTAAGAACAAACTATCCCTCCAATACCTTCTCAAAATGGTGCTATGATGAGCTAGGGGACTAAAAATTTGGTGGGAACACCTCAAGTGCATTTGAGTTTAATTGTTAAAGACATGTCCCTTTGCTCTTTTAATAAGCCCGATTAAAAGATAGGTGATTTTATAGACATCCCTTTGGTCTTGTGATAAGCCCCCTTAAAACATAGGTGATATTTTATGCTTTGAGAATCATGTTTTAATTACAAGCACCTAATGGTGTGATTGCAATGGGATGGCAGATACATTTTTAATGGGTGCCCATAGAAGCCCATCCATACCTCTTGTCTTTGCATCTGAATTCAGTTGACAGTCACCTGCATTTAAAAAGTTGAAATTTTTTTCTATGACTTTCTGTAGAACTTCCTTCATGTTTGGGAATCTAGTTACATTTTCTTCAGATAAGACTAGTTATGAGTTCATGGGTTGAATACAATTTTCATTAGTCAACCAGTTAGCAAACCTATTCCCTTCTCTATATGTGTGAACAACCTCATAATAATCAAATAGCTCAAGGTTGTCCAGAGCCTTTTGAAATATGTGGAAAAAATTCTAGTTGGTGTCTTTCCTCATCTTACATTCATTAATGATGAGTAGGGAATCACCTTCAATGATGAGTATCTTAATGCCTAATTCTTTAGTTAGCATGATACCTCTTAAAAGCGCCAATGCTTCTACAAAACTATTTATTAAAAGGGGCGGGGACTCATTGTGATTGATTTCCTAATGCATTCTTCATGATCTCTAATTACATAGGCACATCTTAATTGTGTTGGGTTACCACATGATGCTTCATAAAAAAATAGCTTAAATAAGTCACTTGGAGACATGATCCAAGAGATTCTAGATCGATCCATCTTTTGAGCTCTATGACCCAAAGAAGCATCTCTATAGTAGACTTTAAGATCTTCCTAGCACTTTATTACCCAGGTGTCCCATTTTGAAAGTGGAAAATCTATAATTTTACTATTTGGTGTGCCTAGTTTTACTTAGCAAAAGCAATTTAAATTCTACGCATTTAGTATTTTTTTAAAATAATGAAATGACTAAACAAATAGGCAACACCTTTGTCCACTATATTTGACTTGTAGTCATTGGTCTTTAATGTCAACTAGGATCACCTAATTTTTATTATGTTTAGCAAATGTAATGGTAATGATAGAAATTAAGATGGCTATTTTTCAATAAAAAAAATTTTTCAATGTTTAATGACACCATTAGTTTTTGGTTGAATGTGTGGACAACACAGAGGGGTCAATGTCATATGGATATATAGGAGACTATGACATGGTCCAAGGTGATAGGTCGAGTCGGGTCCTAGTTTTACTATTTCTACACTCATAGGTGTTATTCAAATGTAAAAGTATGTTTGAGCTACACCAATGATAGTATGGGTCACAATATAAAGATATTAATAAGGATTGTTGATTCAAGAGCAAGTGGAATGCATTTGCACAATAACAATTTAAGAGGTGGTGGGATATAATGGTCCACTAAGTAGAGGGCCATGTATGTTTCATGTCTTCACAATCACATCAAAATGTGGGCAATGTCTATAGAGATTGTGAAAATAACATAGAAATTTTGTACACTAAAGGAGTACAGTAGTCCATTTCAAGATTAAATATAACATTGTGTAAAGCTCTTCTTTGAATAAGATATTATAATACTTTTATATATTCTATCTTTTCAAAATCAATATAGATCTAACATGTTTATATGCTCAAATTATCTCCATTATTTTGTTATTTGCTTTACAAAATTTCTTATTTCTAGATACATAATAACATTTCTGGGACTCAATATGAAATCAAGTCCATTGAAAGTATGGGCCACATGTTAAATATTTGATTAAAGTATAAAAGTGATGGGGATCTCTACTTGCAAATAGTTTGTATGCATAGTTGAAGCTGATATTACCTCTTTTCCTACAAATTGAATTAGATTTAATGAATATTTGGATAATTATAAAAAAAGATGGTGATATGAATGAATAATTGAATGATGAACAAAGTTGTCATATATCTAAGGCAACTTGTTCATCACCCTTATCTATCCATGATATGTTCCACATCCTATTGCTATCCAATTCACCCTATTTTGATGTGGATGTCCTCTATTCAAATGAGATTGAAAATGTTTCCGTAACCCACCACTTTAGAATCTTGAACACATCATAAGATCAAGTGTTTACATATTTTCTTCTTCTACTATGCAATTTAAGCGTTAAGAGTGCCTTCATATTGCAATGTGTTCCTTTCTTTTTAATACTTCTTCTACACTATAGTGTTGGAAGTCAAGGCAAAATTCAGTGCTTATTGTACATGTGTGGTTTAGAGTTGGAGTACCTTTTAATTCTCGTTGTATATGGAAGGAATCTTTTGTTGTAATGTTCTACAACAATTCTAATAATGGATGTTTTCAGCTCTAAATCTTACTTTTGAGATTTGTTACATACAATTTTCAATCTTTCACTAGATTGTTTTGGTATGTCGTCAGATAAAATTACATTAAGTAACAAAGATTAAATATAATTGGTCAGTCAACTTGATATCTTTCACTATCTGAAATTTAATGTTTCAAAATGACAACAGCCTAAATAAACTTCTATGCTATCCATCTTTGAAACTGCGTAGAAAACAATGTGGTGCTTTATCCATAGAATATGTTTTCTCTTGTATACTCTCTGCCCTACCCTTTTTGTTTATTTTCCCATGACATGGTAACAGAAAAGTTGTGTGTGTGATTTAAGCTATCTGATTTTAGACACCCTTACAAAATAGTTTATTGATGTTGCATCATATTTGACCATATGCACTTGAAAACAATTTTAGACATAAGATTTTGAGAAGTGCAAAATTAAGATGCACACATACTAATCCCCCTCCTTTAATACATGTCAGTCACATGAAAATGTTTGTAGACAATATAAAACATACTTATTAGCATGGTGGTCACATGAATTCATATAGACAATATAAAAAGTACTTATTATCTTGGTGGTCACATGAATTCTGACAATGCTTATGGGCTAAGGTCTCGAGGAGCCAAAATACCTATGGTTTCTCCCTAGATATGTATTTGATTCTTACTTCTTTCTAACAAATAAAATATTGTGTCTAGCAATTATACCAATATACGTCTCCCAAACTTTGGTTTAGTCAAAGCATGTAAGTTTTATATCATGGGGAGCATTGACTGATGCCTCAAGAAACTCTTTTATTAGACTGTATTTGTAATCTGGTAAGAGCTTTGAAACCTTAAGCTCTTCTTCTCCTAATTCATAGTTGGTTTGGTCACCTTTCACATATACTTTGTGCAAAACACAAGCAAGATCATTATCGGAATGAGGCAAAGCTGCATATATGTAATTTACAAATTAGTATGATTAACTATTCAATATGAGAGGAAAAAATTTAAAGAATTTGGAAGGTGAACAAAACTGAAAACTCGCTTTAAAGTGGTTCATTTTTTCTTCTCCCAAAGCAATATAAACTCACTCTAGCTAATAATGCTCCCTGATGGCCTATCAATCAATGACTTGTTTAATGTTCTTGGGTTGTTTTCTACCATAATAGTAAAAGCTGCAACATCATCCTCTAAATTGAAAACTGCTAGTCATGGACTGAGGAAGGATACTAATCTAGTGTGGCAAATTTTATCTTCTTACATTCTCTAGTTTATTTGGAAACTTAGAAATGAGGAGAAGTTCCAAGGTATTACAAGGAACATACTGAGTTTTTTTTAAAAACTCACACATTACAAAATTGTTGTGTAGATCTGTTTTCTTATGAACCTCGAGAGAAACAAGCTACTGTGATTTCTGAAGGATGGTAGAGCAACCATGTTTGTTTACGAGATGCAAGATAGCTGCGAATGGGCTAGGCTCACTGAGAACCAAGTCTCCTTTGACAAAGCAGTGAAGAAACTGATAAAGGATCTATAGGACAGTAGGCCCCGTCCCTTCAATAGGATTGAGATGTGCTCCCAGATCCTAGCAAGAAAGAAGGTGGTTTGGGTGGAAGGAGAACAAGGCTGGACCACATGGATGGAGGACCTGGATGAGGTTCTCCAATAGGGATTTACTCTGATATGTCTCCTTTTTTGGTTATAAGAGATAATTGTATATAACCCTCTCTTTGGCTCCTCATTTTGGCGGTTTAGGCCTTGTCCCCCATCCCCTAGTCTTGTATAAATGTTTGGTCTAACTTTTTTTTGGACTCTCGATTTCTAATATAAAAAAAAAACTGCTACACTACATTCAAATTTAATGTGATTATTGCTTTTCTCTACGAAAATATACCTATATTATATAATGTTGATGGCTTATTGATTTTTTCTATTATTGATCTATGGTTTCTTTTATATCTGCTAGTGACTGAACCCCAGTTGATATTATATACCTTTTGTTATACCATCGCTATACATGACAAATTCCTCTAAGTGTGGTTTGCATTGAGGTTGAACATGATAATAAAAAAATAGGCCCCAAAATAGTTCACAGAAACAAAGGAATGAGGAATCCTTGCTTCTTCAATAACCTTACTCATTGTCTTTTAATAATTACATACCCTTTGAAATAGAGGGAGAGCTTTCACACTACCTACATCATCGCCAAACTCTAAGGGGAGAAATTCTAAATCTCACACATTAAGCAATATATTAAGTCTAGAGGATGTTAGTCAATTCTGAGTGTTCAATACTTTTAAGATTAGAAGTGTATTCTTACTATGACAACATGCTTTAAACAACATATTAAGCCTAGAAAATGTCAGTCAATTATGAGTATTTTATGCTCTTAAAATAAGAAGTTGTAACAAAGGAAATTTGCTACCTCAAGGATGATGGATCCTTGAGAACAAACTACCACTTGGATACCTCCTCAAACTAGTGCTAAGATGAGCTAGGGGATTAAAAATTTGGTGTGACCAAATCAAGTTTAGTTGAGTTTAATTCTTATGGACATCTCCCTTTGATCTTGTCATAAGCCCCCTTAAAAGATAGGTTTTTTTACAGACATCCCTTGGGTCTTGTGATAAGCCCCCTTAAAACATGTTGATTTTTTATTCTTTTGCAATGGGATGGAAGATATAATTTTAATGGGGGCCCATCCACACCTCTTGTCTTTTCATCTGCATTCATTTGATAGTCACCTGCATTTAAAAAGTTTAAAGTTTATCCTTTGACTTTCTATATAATTTACTTCATGTTTGGGAATCTAGTTACATTTGCTTCTAATAAGCCTAGTTATGAGTTGATTGGTTGAATACAGTTTTCATTAGTCAACAAGTCAACTAACCTATTCCCTTCTCTGTATGTGTGAACAACCTCATAAGATTGAAATAGCTCAAGGTTTTCCAAAGCCTTCTTAAGTATGTGGGAAAACTTATAGGTGGTGTCTTTCCTCATCTTACATGCATTAATGATGGTTACAGAATCACATTCAGTGATGAGTATCTTAATGCCTAATTGTTTAGCTAGCATGATACCTCTTAGGAGCAACAATTCTTCTACAAAAAAATATGTTTAACGGGGGGGAATCATTGTGATTGCTTTCCTAATGCATCCTTCATGATCTCTAATTACACAACCACATCTTGATTGTGTTGGGTTAGCACATGATGCTTCATAAAAAAATTGCTTGAATGAGTCACTGGGAGGCAGGATCTAAGAGATTCCAGATCAATCCATATTTTTAGCTCCATGACCCAAAGAAGCATCTCTATAGCAAACTTTAAGATATTCCCAGTGCATGACTACCCAGGTATCCCAGTCTGAAAATGGAGAATCTATAATCTTACTATTTAGTGTGCCTAGTTTTACTTACCAAAAACATTTAAAATTTTATGTATTTAGTATTTTTCAGAAATAATGAAAGGACTAAACAAATAGGCAACATCTTTGTCCACTATATTTGACTTGTAGTCATTGATCTTTAATGTCAACTAGGGTCATCTAATTTTTATTATGTTTAGAAAACCTAATGGTAATGATAGAAATTAAGGTGGCTATTTTTTAATAAAACAAATTTGTGCAATGTATAATGACACGACTGGTTTTTGGCTTAATGTGTGGACAAATCAGAGGGGACAACTCGGAGACTATGACATGGTCCAAGGTGGTATGTGGGCTGGGGTCCTAGCTTTACTATTTCTACACTCATAGGTTTTATTCAAATGTAAAAGTATGTATGAGATTCAATAATAATATTATGGGTCATAATATCAAGATATTAATTAGATGGTTGATTTGAGAGCAAGTGGACTGCGTTTGCACATCACCAATTAAAAGAGGTGGTGGGATATAATGTTCCACTAAGTAGAGGTCCATGTATGTTTCATGTCTTGACAACAACGTCAAAATGGGTGTAATGACTATAGAGATTGTAAAAATAACATAGAAATTTTGTACACTAGACGAGTACAATAGTCCGTTTGAATATTAAATACAACATTGTGTAAAAGTCTTCTTTGAAGAAGATATTATAATACTTTTGTATATTCTATCTTTTCAAAATCAATATATATCTAATATGTTTATATGCTCAAACTATCTCCATTATTTTGTTATTTTCTTTAGAAAATTTCTTATTTCTAGATGCATAATAACATTTTTAGGAATCAATATGAAATCAAGTGCTTCAAAAGTATGGGTCACATTGTAAATATTTGATTAAAGTGAAAAAGTGATGGGGTTCCGTACTTGCAAATAGTCTGTATGCATATTTGAAGTTGATATTACCTCTTTTCCTACAACACGAATTAGATATTATGAATATTTGCATATTTTTAGAAAAAGATGGTGATATGAATGAATAATTGAATGATGAACAAAGTTCTCATTTATCTAAGGCAGCTTGTTCATCACCCTTATCTGTTCATGATGTCTTCCACATCATATCGATATCCAATTCACCCTATTTCGATGTGGATGACTTCTATTCAAATGAGATTGAAAATATTTACCTAACCGACCATTTTGGAATCTTGAATACACCATAAAATTAAGTGTTTACATATATTTTTTTTCTACTATGTAATTTAAGCATTAAGAGAGCCTTCATATTGCAACGTTTCCTTTCTTTTTAATGCTTCTTCTACACTGCAGTGTTGGAAGTCAAGTTGAAATTTAGTGCTTGTTATACATGCGTGCTTTAGAGTCGAAGTACCTTTTAATGCTTTTTGCATATGGAAGGAATCTTTAGTTGTAATTGTATGCGGGAAAAGTGGGCTGATGGAATTTAATATGTGAAAATATTTCAAAATACTAGTCCACACACACATAGAGGAGTTCTTGGTGCAAGCTATGGAGTAATAACGTATTACTCAGCTTCCCAAGGAGGGTCCCATGGTTCTCTATCTCACAATGTCCCTCAAACCAATGTTTTGCTCTCAAATCATTGAGCAAAATTGTTCAGGGATGGCAAATGCAAGAACGAGGGATGCTCTGATAGATTTTTAGTATGCGATGTGTTATAAGCTATGCATGATCTTAAAATGCAATAAACTAAATGATAAGATGACAAGATTAATATGAATACTATCCTAGCATACTATATTTAGTCTATGATTGAACTAAAATGATAAAGAAATTATTCTAGACATGCATATTTAGTCTAATTCCTTATTTAAGAGAGGCTAAATGATGAGTATATATGAAATGAAAGCTTGAATATATTTGAGCATAAGTGTGATGCTACAAATTTGAAGGATGATTGTTAAAAATGGAGGAAATTGAGCTCTATTTATAGCACAAATAGGGCAATGGATGGTCAAGATTGAAAGGTTTAATCAAGGGTTGAGTTTGAAAGTTGGGAATCCATGTGCATAATTGGCACCAATGAAATGGTGACAAGTGTCAACATAGGGTTGGGTTGAGAGAAGGGGTTGGAGGCATTAAAGGCCTGAGAAGACCTCATGGTTATCTAAAGGCTAAGGGTCAAGTCTAAGTTAGGCTTACCCACTGGATTAAGAGTTAATCCAAGGATAAACCTTTGTGCAAATGATTAAGAGATAATCATGGTCAAAGCATTAATGGCCTGATGAGACCCTTGGGTTGGATGAAGGTTGAGTCAAAACAAATATTTTAACCATGTAGGAGGGTTTGAGTTAACCATTAATGGTTATTGGAGACTTTGGGGATTAAGTGGTTGAAGGTTGAAAGCCTTCAATGGTTTTCAAAGACTTTGAGTCATTTAGTGGTTGAAGGTTGGAAGCCTTTAATGGTTATCAAAGACTTTGAGAGTTTGAGAAGTGACTTCCCTTTGCTTAGGGATGTGACAAAGTTTAGAAGAGGGGTTAGGTTAATTAGAAGTGATTAGAAGATTCTAGAAGGGACTAGAAAGGGGTTTGGGATTTTGCAAGTGGATGGAGGGATAATAGGATTTAATTGAAATAAAGTATTTCATTCAATTTGGTTGCAATTAAATAAATTTGATTTATTCAATTTAGGATAACTATTTAATTAAATTTGAATTTAATTATAAGTGGATAGGGGATTTAATTGAATAAAATGATTTATTCATTAAATGGGTATAGTGAATTTAATTTAAATAAATTGAGTAATTTACTTAATTAAATAGAGGAATGTGGATAATTTAATTAAATTGGATTTAATCAAATAGAGAAATGAACATAAAATATTCATTTAGGAATATGGTCATTTTTATACGTCTACATTTTGCCCCTCTTTGAAGTGACGTGTGTGCACATGTTATTTCAAAGAAAATGATGCCTTATCATGATTTATGATCAATGCAATTTTTGTGTCGCTCTTTTGATTTGCAAGTCGTGCCCTGACTTTGATTTGATGTGTGATGCCCCAGATTCGATATTTGATGGTGATGCCCCCTCGGGAGATGAATCAATATTTTGAAAAAAAATTGATTTAATTTGATGAGTTGCATATGATGTGTATGATTTCGTGCATGTGAAAAGTGTGCAAATTGATTCATCTCCCGATAAGTTAGAAATGTTATGGTATAGGGGAGACTGCGACCATATTACAGGTCCAGTCGGCTAACCCTAATTTCATTTTCCTCCTATAAAAGGGGAAAAGGGCTTGATTTAGATTCATTTGTGCTTTGTTGACTTTGGAGAAAGAGAATTTGCTCTGGAGAGAAAATGCCTATTCCGTATCATAGACACCGTTTCGAGCGCGTTCGGAGGTATCGGAGACCTGCAGCGCGGGGACCACCAGTAAGTCAACGTTTTTGACCCTTTTTTGACTTTTCATTTTGTCGTTTTTAGTCAGTTTTTGAATTTCAAAGTTCGGGTTTTACGGTTTAGCACGTCTAGGGTCTAGAGTAGCGCATACGAAGTTTGAAGTAGCGCATCGAGTTCAATTTTAGGGGTCGCGTCCGAAAAAGGTAGGATAGCGCATAAAACTAATAGGTTAGTGCGTGCATGTAGAATAGCGTATAGATAGTGTCGGGTAGCGCGTCCAGTCAGCAGGCTAGCGTGTAGGGGTGACCTAGCGCATAGGGGTCACAGAGGTTCACATAGGTAAGGGGGTTTAGTGCGTAGGACTAACCTAGCGCATAGGGATAAACGGGTAGCGCCTAGGAGGTGTAGATTAGCGTGTAGGTAGAGTCTAGCGCATGGGGTGGGTTAGGTAGCGCATGGGGGGAGAAAATTAGCGCATAGAGTCAGTCTAGCGCATAGGGTGAATAGATTAGCGCGTAGGAAAAGCAGCCTAGCGCGTGGGAGGTTTTTAGCGCATTGAATAACTGTTTTAGCGCATCTAAAAAAATTTGCAGGATGGGCCGATTTGAAAATTTGTTGTGCTTTGTCTGTCGTGATGGTGGATTTATCCAATATGAATGTTTGTATAACCTATTTTGATTTGCAATTTTCTCAGTTATGTATAGATATCAAATGTGTTGTGTTGATCAGAATATGATTTATTTGCGTGTTCTGTGTCAAGTTCAATGTGTGTGAAGCCTGAGTTGTGTTACAAGCCGATATGGGTTGGAAACTTGAGTTGTTTTACAAGCTGATATGGGTGGGAAACTTGAGTTGTTTTACAAGTTTATGTGATTGTGGAGACTTGAGTTGTGTTACAAGTTTTGATATGGTTTCTGAGAACTTGAGTTGTTTTACAAGTTGATATGAAATGATAGGATTTTGAACTTTGATGTAGATGAGCAAATTGTTTCATGTTGTTGATGTAAGTGTGATATTGATATCTTTGTTTTGATGTGGAAACTGATATTAGATTTGTTTTGTTTGTTGACAGGAGCGATTGGGCATGGTACAGTCGAGGGAGAGATTCCCCAGACTGTGGACATTGATACCGTGGTTGTCGCAGGCGGATTTGGATATTATTGAGAGATGTGGATTGACCTCTCTCTTGGATATGCCTTGGTTCACTGTGAACCGGGGGCTTTTGACAGCTTTGGCAGAGAGGTGGCATAGCGACACCAACACCTTCCATTTTGTGATGGGAGAGATGACAGTCACACCTGAGGACTGTTACCGGATTCTGCGCATTCTTGTGGTAGGGGCACTATTACCTTACAAGCAGTCGGAGGAGGGTGGCATAGAGGCATTGCGCCGGATTTTCCAGGATGAAACAGTCTGCAGCTTCGAGATTCCATGGCAGGAGTTTCTAGATTTGGATTATGCACCACTGCCATCCGTACTGGCAGGATTCATTGGTGGATTCCTTTGTCCTGATCGCAGATCAAAGGGATTCTCGATGGGATGGGGACTGGTTTTGGAGGAGATGGTTACTTAGGGCAAGAGGTTTTCATTAGGGTCAGCGATGCTGGCTCATTTATACAGGAGTTTGCATGAGGTAGTATACCTCAGTTACGGCAGTTTGTCAGCTAGCGTGACGTTATTACAGGTATGGTGTTGGGAGCATATTCTAGTAGCGAGGCCATTAGAAGATAGGGACAGGCTCGTAGGTGTAGCATATGCCTACGGATACAGAGGTCTAGTTGTCCAGTGTAAGCTGGGCAAACTAGAGCATTGGAGGAGGGCTTTTGATGACATAGATATGGTCACCTGGTGACCATATATAGGATGTGAGGTATGGGCAGAGGATGGGCTGGAGATGCCCTTTGTTTTCATGACCAGATACTTGATTGGGAGGACCCCATTCGTGATTGAGCGATTTGTGGTGACCCAAGTTTTGAGACAGTTCGAGCACCAGCAGGGTGTTCCTCAGGGAGCGTACCTTTATGCACGGCGGCAGCAGGATGTGGTTGATTAGGGGCCAACTATTGATAGTGTCGTGGCAGTGGAGGAGTTTGTGGGGTTGGTTGGGCAGATCTGGGATTATGCCCCAGAGATTCAGGATGCGAGCATGACTGATGAGTTTGCTCGATTGTTTGCTGCGCAGGCGATGGCCAGGATATTTGATCCTGAGGAGATGAGGCCAGCATTTGACTCAGATGAGGAGGAGAGAGACGGGGGAGATGATGGAGATGATGGGGAGGATGGAGGAGGAGGAGGAGGTAGAGGAGCCAGAGGGAGGCGAGGAGGTATAGTGAGGAGAGGAGATAGAGGTGTGGATCGAGCAATTAGACAGGGGAGGATAGACAGGGGGAGAGGTGGATTGGCTATCAGAGCCAGTGGAGAGGGGAGAGTGGGGGAGGTACTAGCGGCAGTGGGGGGTGATGATGAGCCTAGTCGAGTAGCTCAGAGGAGGAGGACGAATGCACTCTCACCTCCAGTACCAAGGACTGGCCGAGTGGGAGGAGTTCCTCCAACACAGGTACCGCTGCGAGTTCGAGTTCCAGGTCATATGGAGGATGCACAGATACAGACCTTGCAAATTACTGTGCAGTAGCTGCAGGCACAAATTTTGACTTATCAGCAGCAGATTGCTCAGTTGACCACTGAGCGAGATACCAAGATAGAGCAGAGGGGGTGAGCGGAGGAGGTGGTGGCAAGTATGCAGAGAGCAGTGGCGGGTGGTCCGATGAGAGACACCCTTAGAGAGTTGGCACTGAGAGCGCAGGAGGTGGAGTATTATAGGCGGCATTATGAGGTTGTAGTACCCAGGGATCGGCGAGTTGAGAGCTTCACGCAGTCGAGATCCAGCTGATCTCGAGCTACTAGGTCACGGTCTGAGAGCCGAGGTGTTACGGGGCCACCGAAACAGGACCCTCCTGGAGATCCAGGGGCGGGTGCATCTGGAGCGAGACCATCTCCATCAGGGGATAGTCATACTTGAGAGACATGGTCTCCATTGTATTTTTGAGCATTTGTTATTCTTTGTACTGGACACAGTGTTTGGACACTTTTTGTAGATTTTGATCATTTTTTAGATATATATATATATATACAGCACCATTTTTTATCATGTGATGTGTTGATATGGATGCATTTATTTTATGTGATTATGTAATGCTTAAATATATGATGTAATGTATGATGTAGGATGTATGTTATTTATATGTTGTGAGATGTATCTTGGAAATGAGATGTATGTTTTAATATGCTGCTAAATGTATCTTGATATGTAAATGATGTTAAAATGATATGCAAACATGCTTAAATGATATGCAATGATGTTAAATGATATGCAACTAATTGTAAAATGATATGCAACTAATTGTAAAATAATATGCAACTAATTGTTTTTGGAGCATCCCTCATTCTGTATTTGCCATTCGATAGAACCATATGTTTGCTTTCTTTGTAGATATCATCATTGAGCATTGATTTGTTTAGGATATGTTGAAAATTTATACAAGCATAATGGTATAATTGAACCATAATGACCTGAGAAAAATTTACATGATATTTGATTTTGCAAGATAGCTCAAGCGTCAAGGTATAATTGAACCAGGACGACCAGAGTGCGTATTGCGTAAACAAACAAGATTAGATCATTTGTATGCGTGAAGTGGAATGAGGCCTTCAGTGATATGTGATGTATCACGTCTCGAGGCAAGTATTCACACAGTATAAGTGATCACCTCCCAGACAAAAGACTAAGAAAATATTTGAGTTTCCCCACGATCTCTAGCTGTGAAGCATTTAGTGAGACAAGGAAGAGAATCCAAACATTCAAAAAGTTCAAAATGCAAAACTAGCTAAAATTTTATGCTATAGTGCAACATTCAGTACTTCAGAAAATCATCCATCCTTGGTATTTTTGTGATTTGTTTTTGTTTGGTTTAGCGATGAAGCGTAGTTTTGTTTGGTTTTTTGTAGTTTGTTGGATGTCTTGTTTTTGAGTTTTGCATCTAGTCTGATGTTTTGAATGTTTGCAATATTGATACGATTTACATGCCCCTAGCTAAGTGTGCCTCTTGATGTGAATATATATAGTGATTCCAAGCCATGGTGGATTAGTGGTAAGAGGATATATATAGACAAATCAGGATAGTGACTATGCTAAGTATGTCCTGAATGGATATTTGATAAGTGTCGAGCGACGGCCGATAGTGTTTGTATGGATAAAATGGCATGGAAATAGATAGAGGAGCCGTTCTTTCACAAGAGCGCCTATTTACCAGGTTTTCACCATTTGTGTTTATTTGTACTCTCTGTTTTTTGCTTTTTCTGGATTTTTTTGAGTTTTTTGCTTATTTTGGCTTTTTCTGTGCACTAGGCCACTTAAGTATAGTACCTTTTTAGATGGATGTTGTTAGTTGGTTCATCGAGCATATCTCCTTCAGAATTTGTTAGCTGATAGGCACCTGATCCATAAACTGATATGATAACATAGGGACCCAACTAGTTAGGCTCAAATTTCCCTTTCTTTTCTCGATCTTGTTGATTTCTTGGATTTTCTTTAAGGACTAGGTCACCAACCTTGAAGTTGCGAGGGATGACTTTATGATTGTAGCTCCTGCACATGCGCTACTGATATGCTTTGAGATGAGTATAAGCATGCTGAGGTCTTTCATCTAAGAGTTCAAGTTCTTGCAGTCAGTTAACTCGATACTCTTCATCTGGGATTAATCCTTTCAAAGAGACTCTGAGAGATGGGATTTCTACCTCCAGGGGTAAAATAGCCTCTGATCCATATACCAATGAGTATGGTGTTGCTCCTGTAGGTGTGCGGACGCTGGTTCTGTATGCCCAAAGTGCTGGATTGAGTTGTACGTGCCAATCTTTGCCTACATCATTCACTATTTTCTTGAGGATTTTCAGTATTGTTTTGTTAGATGCTTCTGCTTGACCATTGCCCTGTGGGTAATATGGTGTAGAGAACCTATGTTGGATTTTGAACTTTTCACATAGTTCCTGTATATCTTGGTTTTTGAAAGGTCGTCCATTATCTGTGATGATTGAACTTGGAATACCATATCTACAGATCAGATAATTTAGGATAAAAGAGGCAATTTGTTTCCCGATTACGGTGGTCATGGGAACTACTTCTATCCATTTGGTAAAGTACTCTGTTGCTGTTATAATGAACTTGTGTCCATTTGAAGATGAAGGATGAATTTTGCCAACTAAGTCTAGTCCCCACTGACAAAAGGGCCATGATGTTGTAAAGGGCTGCAGTTCCTATGCTGGTGCATGTATGAGATTACCATGGATTTGGCATTTAGGACATTTCTTGGCGAAGTGATATGAGTCTTTTTCCATTGTAGGCCAGTAATATCCCATCTTAGAAGCTTTTTAGCAAGAGTAGTGCCACTTGAATGTGTTGCACAAATACCTTCGTGAAGCTCATGTAAAGCAAAATCGGAATCATTACGATCAAGACAACGAAGAAGAGTACCATTTAGACCTCGATGATACAAAGTATCAGCGGTAAGGGTGTAACGGGCAGCTTGTCGGATAAAGTTACGTTTTTGGTTACGGGATTGGTCAATGGGTAAGATATTGTGTTTGAGGTAGTCGTATATTGGTCCATATAACAGAGAATCTGAACCTGGGATTCAGAATGGTCATAGGCAGGGGAGAACAGTTGCTCTACCAGGAACTCATAACGACTCTGTTGCTCGGGAATTTGTAGTAATGAAGCGATAATAGCCATTGCATCGGCTGCTTTGTTGTTCAACCTTGGTATTTGCTCGAAGGTGATGTGTACAAAATACTATTTGAAGTCATCCACCATTCACTTGTAGGGTAGTAGCTTGTCATCCTTTGTCTGATAGTCATTGTTGATTTGATGGACGACCAGTTGCCAGTCCCCATAGACTTTTAATTCTGTGATTTTCCATTCTACGGCCATTTTGATGCCTATGACCAGTGCCTCATATTCAGCCACATTATTGGTGCAAGGAAACATAAGCCTGTATGATCTTGGTATAGTGTGTCCGTCAGGAGTGATGAACAAAATGCCAACACCCGAACAATGTTGTGTATAGGATCCATCAAAGTACAGGGTCCATTGTTTAGTAGAAAGAGTAAGAACGTCCCTGTTTGGAAATTCAATCTCCATGGTATGTTTTCCTTGTAGCGGTGCTTCAGCCAACTGATCTGCAATTGCTTGTCCTTTGATGGCTCGTCTTTCTATGTATTGAATGTCAAATTCACTGAGAATCATGACCCATTTAGCCAATTGGCCTGTAAGAGCTGCCTTGCTAAGTAAATATTTGAGAGGATCAATTTTTGCAACCAGCTTGATGGTGTGTGCTAGCATATAATGTTAGAACTTCTAAGATGCAAAGAACACTGTTAGGCAAGCCTTTTCAATGAATGTATAGTTGAGTTCATAGCCATTCAATGTTCTACTGATGTAATATATGGCGCGTTCCTTCCCTTGTTGATCTTCTTGTGCCAATAGTGCCCCCAACGATATATTTGTTATGGAGATATATAGAATAAGAGGCTTTCTTGCGACTGGTGGTACCAAAACCGGTGGATTCATCAGGTACTGTTTGATTTGGTAAAAAGATTCTGCACACTTGGCCTCCCATTTGAAGGGTACATTTTTGTGTAGTAAATGGTTAAATGGTAGACTTTTATCTGCTAGCTGAGCGATGAATCACCTGATTCATTGAAGTCGTCCTTGTAGAGATCTAAGTTGACTGATATTCTTTGGTGGCGGTATGTCCATAATGGCCTGTACCTTTGCTGGATCTACTTCAATACCTTTAGCGGAGACTATGTAGCCTAGTAACTTGCCTGATGTAACCCCGAAGACACACTTCTTAGGGTTAAGCCTGACTTGGAATTTCTCTGATCGAGCAAAAATTTTTGTTAGGATGCCAAGATGTTCAGCTCTGGTGAAGGATTTAGCTAATAAATCATCCACATAGTCTTCCATAAATTTGTGCATCGTGTCATGGAATATTGTGGTCATTGCTCTTTGATAAGTGGCCCCTGCATTCTTTAAGCCATAAGGCATAACATTCCAACAGTACGTTCCCCAAGGACAGGTGAACGCGGTTTTATCTTGATCTTTAGGAGCTATTTTGATTTGATTATAGCCTAAGAAACTATCCATTAGTGAGAGCATTGCGTGGCCTGCTGTAAGATCTACAATTATGTCAATACTTGGTAGAGGAAAGTCATCCTTTGGACAAGCTTTGTTGACGTCTCTGAAGTCAGTACAGATTCTGATACTATCATCTAGTTTTGATACTGGAACGATGTTGGAAATCCATTCTACATAGTCAATGGGTCAGATGAATCCGACGTCTAATAATTTCTTTAGTTCAGTTTTGACCATGAGTGCCACCTATGGGTTCATCTTTCGTAGCTTTTGCTTTACTGGTTTAACTCCTATAGAGATGGACAAGTGATGCATGATTAAGTGTGGATCCACTCCAGGCATATCCGCATAGGACCAAGCAAAGTTAATTTGCTATTCTTTGAAGAAAATGATGAACGGTGATCTTTCTTCCTCTGTCAGAGATTCTGCAAGGTGTATGTTTCTGGCTGCTTCTGTGGTACCAATGTTGATTGATTGAGTGGGCTCAATCAAAATGGGTGATCGCTCATGAAAGTGTTCAGGAAGAGTGTCAAGTCTCCCATCGTTAGGTGCCTTAAAAAGGTTTTCACCCTCAGATGCGTCCTTTATTTTTACTTTTTTGTGATCTAGAGCTGCCATTGACTGGTTTTCAGCATCAGATCCTTTATTTGGTTCATTTTTGTGACTGAGAGACTTGGCACTCCCTAGTTTGTAGACATCGTTATTTTGTTCACTGGTAGAGCCTGTTTCTGGATTTACGGTACATAGGTAATGGACAATAGATTCATCATTGGGGAAAATTGGTATATCATGGATTTTAGGTTCGTCCCAATCGATGAGGTCAAGAAAGACAAGTGGTAAGGAATCATTAGGTGGATTAAGTTCAGCTAGTATGAGTGTTAGGACAAAGTTTTCATCGTGATTGTTCTTGGTTTTAAAGAAGTTTAGGATTTTGTCGAGGTCTTCGATGGTATTATCCTCTACATATACTTGCTCATAATGTTCCTGTTCGCTTTCCTCGGCATCATAGATATTTTGCGGTCCAAATTCAAGAGGTCTATCTCTTGCGTTATGTTCTTCTTGAGAAAGAGATATAGAATCAGTATCACTAGGGATATCTGTAGTAGCATTGGAGTAGGTACCCCATTCATATTCATTGGAATCCGTCTCATAGGCATCATCCCAGATTCTATCCGTGCGGTAAACAGGTATGTTGTATGGTGAAAACAAATCTTTGATGATGGATACCATTTTGATGGTTTTTGTTGATTCTGTGTCAGATCCGTCCTCTACTTTCTGGATTTGTTCATAGACTGTGCTTCCTCGGGGAGGAATAACGATATCTGGAGATGACATGATTTGTTCTTGAGATATTGTTATCTGAATATGGGCTACTGCTGCAGATAGGGCCTTCTTATGACTTAGAAGCTTTTCCTGATGTAACTTCTGATCTTGACGTTCCCATGCCTTGCGGATTATTTCTGCTGATTCAAAGAGTGCTTCTTTCCAGGATTCTTCCTTGTACTTTGTTTTTACTTTCCATTGAGGTTTGGTAGGTATGTGTGGCAGCTGTTTTAATAGGAACGTGAGTTTAGAACCCAATCCTGCTTTGTTTCTGCTAGGTTGTGAAGGAAGATCTATAGGTTCAGTGACTCCTTCTTTGCGTTTTCCAATAGGTCCTTTATCACCATATCCCATTTTCTTCATGATTAAGTAGCCTTTTCCATACAAGTGTGTTGGTAGAACAATGTCCAGAGTGGCTACTCTATGATCGTCTTCTTCATCTTTATATAACCAGCTAAGAACATCTTTGTCTTTTGATTCATGTGCGAGAGTGCCCAGTTGGATGAAAGTACCATCAAATTTGGTGATGGGCTGAGTAACCAGATGTGTTGATGTAGTAGGCAATCCATGAGATCTAGGGGATTTTGGCAATTTAGCCAAACATAGCGGTTCCAAAGAGTATTCTCCTATACCTTGGTCTTTAATTTGCATTTTCTGTTTGAAGTCTCCCCACAAGGAGTTGGATTTTGCTGTGTGTTGATCTGACGCATAGGATCGCTGCTTTTCTCTATTATGAGGAACCAAACTGTCCTGGGTTGCCCCCATTGCATTGCAATGTTGAAATAGATTGTGATCAGTTGATATGGAGATTTCTTGTCCATCATAAGGGAACTTGACACACTGGTGATATGTAGAAGGTACTGCTTGCATTTCATGTATCCAGGGTCGTCCTAACAAAATATTGTAGGTTAGATCTATGTCTAAGACTTGACAGATAGTATCCTTTTCTACTGGGCCTACTTGAATAGGTAATATCACTATTCCTTTAGAGGACCTTTCCTCATCATCATATGCCTTTATGGTAATTTTTTTGCAAGGATCAATAGATTCTTCTGAGAAGCCTAATGCACGGATAAGCTTTAAAGTACATATATTAAGTTCGGCTCCTCCATCTATTAAGACTCTTTTCTCTCGATGTTTGCAAACAATGACTTCAATATGGAGAGGAGTATTATGTGGATGGATTAAGGAAGCATCGTCATGTTCTGAGAAAATGAGGTTATGAGGTCCAGTCATATGGGCAACCATGGCTTGAAATCTATCTGTATCCAGATTTTGAGGTACATTGGTTTCCAATAGCGCTTGCTCTAATATGTCTTTGTGCTTTGGCGATAGTTTCAGCAATTCTAGTATAGATATCTGCGCTGGAGTTTTACGTAGTTGGCTAACCAAGTCATATTGGATTTTTGGTGTGGTAGTTGCAGGTGTAGTATGTCCTTTTAAGACATATTTCTGAGTTCAGGTTGTTACATTGACAAATTCATGATCATGTCGATCTCGAATGGTGTTGACATTGACTTGATGATCTTCAGCTGATATGTGGTTGATGGTGTTGTTGTAGATGTGATTAATATGAGCTCCGCGTGTATCATCTGAAGTTGATGCTCCATCTTTGTTGTAATTTGGGAGAGGATTTTTGAAGGCTCCGTGATCACCATTCGTTTTGAGACCATCGACCGTTAAGTCACCTCGATCAATCATGTCCTGCACTATGTGTTTCAATCTCATGCACTCATTTGTTCTATGACCCTTATTGCGATGGAAATCACAATAGTGCGAATCATTCCACCAAGGTGGTTTGATTGGGGGCTCATAGTTGTTGATTGGAGGTAAAGAAAGAATCTTGTTTGCCAAAAGTTCTCTGAATGCGGATTCTAGTGATTGTCCCAGTGGTGTGAAGATACACTTTTGGAAATTGTTCGTGTTGTTGCGTGGATTGCTGTTAGGTCCTGGATTCATGTTTTTACTTTGAGTATCATTGGTGTTGTTTGTGTTGAATTGTCCTTGATCAGTGTTTTGCGCATATGTGTTAGCACTGGGAGTAGCATTTTTAGGATTTTTCGTGTTTTGAGGATTTCCAGATAATGCAAGTACTGGTTGTTTAGATTTGGGATCATGTGTTTCATTGTTGCCTTCATTTTTGTTTCGAGTCCAAAATCGAGATTTGTCAAGGTTGGTGTTGTTCTGGTTATTGTAGTTTGATGAGTTTGTTCCTTCCTTGTAGAATTTGAGTGTTCCCTTTTTGACACATGCTTCTTCTACTTGAATGCCCTTTTCAATCAATTTAGCGAAAGATGGTATGCATTGAAGTTTTAGTCTGTAACTCATCTCGCCATTCAAGTTATCGATGAAGATTTCCATTTTCTCCTTTTCGGGAATATCTCGAGGATATCGTGATACCATGCGTCGCCAGCGTTGAAGGAACACCATGAATGTTTTGTTATTCTTTTGTTTGGTGTTGCAAACATCTATCATGGTTATGGCATGTTGGATGTTGTAGGAATAGTGGGTTATGAATTTGTTAACCAACTCATCAAATGATCTGACAGGTGGCAAAATTTTGTATAACCGTTCCATGGTTTGCCCTCCTAAGCTTCTGGGGAATAACCTCATCAAATAAGTGTCGTCATGAGAAAATTCAAGGCTCAGTGTGCAAAATTCCCGAACATGATCTCGGGGATCACTTTTCCCATCATATTTATCAAATTTGGGAATGTTTGAGTTTGGAGGAAAAGGCACCATGTTCAATCTTCTGTCAAATGGATAAGGACAAATTTTGTTTAAAGAGTACCGCACTGTTGTCCCTTGTTGCATGTCCTGTATTTGCCTTTGCAACATTTGCATTTGTTGAGTAAGAGCAACTAAAGGTACATTATCTGGCCGAGGAAAGAGTTCTTTCCTTGTATTGGTTCTCAGCTGAAAAGGTGTGGTAAATGGTATATTTTGCTCTGGTGTTTCTAGCTCAGGTATACGCATTTCTGGTATGCGTTGTTCTAGAATGTGCTGCTCTGGAATATGTTGCTAGGTATGTGAGTTTCTTCTTCTCTGTGTTGTTCTTGATATGTATATTGTCGAGACCCAGTTTGAAAAATATTTGCATCGAAATCTTTAGGAAGTTTAACGCCTTTGCTTGTAAGCATCAACAGATATTTTTCTTTGTCATTTTCCATGAGTTTTTCTACTAGTTTTTGAAAAGAAGGATTTTCTTGACATTCTTGAAAAAGTGCTTCAGTAATTTCAGGTTCTTCTACGGGTGGAATTTCAAAAGGATTTGATAATCTTCGATTCATACTAGACTCAGCATGTGCCTCGCTTTGTTTGTCTCTTTGAGAGCGAGTAAAAGGCATTTTAATAGAAACTCTCAATAATGAAAGGGACAAAAGTCTCTTCGATGTGTTGCTCGGGGGTCGGTGGTTCTGGTCGAGATGTGTTATATGTGATGCACTCATCGGGCAAGAATGCTGGATTGATCCTTCCGCCGCGGTTGATGGTTTGATTAAAAGAAGACTTTTGACAGTATGCTCTTGTCTTCAAGGGTTCTTTGTCAAATTCGCTAGATTTGTTTTGGATATACTTTTTGACGTGATGAAGGAATACCCAATGAGATTTGAAGAGTTGACGATTGATGTATAAAAACTTATTTCTCTTGATGAATTTGGAAAAACTAGGTTGTTGTTTCTTCAACGTGATGTTACGATAGAGGTTCTTTCTTCTCAGAATAAGGGGATTAGTCATGCATGAGTGATCAATGGTTTCCTTTGATTTGTTTGGATTCAGTTGATTCTTGTTTTGAAAATTTTCAAATCTTACTTTATCAGAGTGAAGGTTTAGATGCCCCTTCATGACAAAGCATGTCAAATGATATGGATAAAAGCTTCCTGATCTGGAAACTGGATTTGACAATTTGAAAATCCTAAACAAGTGTTTTTAAGATAAAAATCCGTAAGATGACAAAGAATTTTGTTGATACTGATGATGAAATCTTCCGGATTATGATAGGAGAGACATCCTCTATTGTACGATTCGTTTAGGATTCTGACAACTTTGTTATGACACAAATTTTGCTCAAGAAATAGGTTTATTGGTTTGTTTGTCACTCTATTGTGGTGAAAAATGATTTTTGATGAAAAATGCTTTGAAAAATGATTTTGAAAATTTCAAAATTTTTCTAGTTTTGCTCTCTATTTTTCTATTTTTGGATCACAAGCTAGAATAGAGTCTATATGCGCTACCTAAATTTCTCGATGTGCTAAAAGAATAAGCACACGTGCTAGACTGCCCCGAGACACGTGCTAAAGTTTAGACCTATGGAAAATTTCTGTCTAAATGTTGAAAAATCTATGCGCTATCCTGGGTCTTCTACGCGCTAACTCTTTGACTTCATGCGCTAATGTTTGGTTTCCATGCGCTAAGCTGTTTCTTCCATGCGCTAAAGTTTGGACTGTTTAAAAATTGTTGTCTAACTGTTGAAAAAGTTATGCGCTACCCTTGGCCTCTGCAGTGCTAACTGTTTGACTTTATGCGCTAATTTTTGGTTTCCATGCGCTAAGTTGTAGCTTCCACGCGCTAGACTGTTTGTCGGATGCGCTAAAGGACTTGACACTGTTTTGCCTTTAGATGAAAAACGCTACTGTTTTGAACCAACGCGCTAACTTGAGGTTTGGATGCGCTAACAGAAGTATTCCATGCGCTAAAAGATTGCTCTGATGCGCTAAACTGTGTTGATTTTTCCTTTTGGTTGATTTCTTATGGATATTGAATTTTGTTGTAAAATTTTCAAATGTGATGAATGATTTTCTGAAGTAATAAATGCAAGCACGGCATAAAAAGTACAACCATTTTTGCTTAATCTAACAAAAAGTGTATGTTTTTGCGAGGATGTGTTCAAATCCCCAATATTTTAACAGGTTTGGATATAAGTAATACACTTCAGAAAGACTCTTTAGTCAAGGGTCATAAATAATATCATAGCCCACTAGTCTCGATACTGCGTCAGCTCAAACAACCCTGTCACCCCTTAGAGGGTGCCCCTTTTTTTGCCTTTTGCTAGAAATTAACCCAAAGTGAATTGGTTCACAGTTGAGTAGTTGTCTTGGGAGATATATGGTGAGTAATCTTGGGGGTGGATTCTTCCCCACCCTTGCACTATGATGTTATAAATGTCTGGTTACTGACTCAGCTCAAAGTTGTTATTTCTATAGTTCGTAATCAGGCTTCCCGTTCAACCGTCAGTGATAAACTCCCTCAGGAGGCTTCCCAACCTTTAGAAAAAAGGCTTTACGTATCTCAAGGATACTGGGGGAAGGCTAATCACTGCGCGCAACCGTTGAAAAGGACTTTCGTCATTTTCCACATTAGATTATAGTGGGTTGGAATTCTTAGCGTCAAAGTCATTCCCCACTTAGGTCATTCCCTTCACACCGGCCATAAATGGCTTTAAGAGTTGATTGCAACTCCTCGGGAAGGCAGGCCTGCTAAAGGATGTAATTCTTGAAGTACTGAAAGTTGTAAGAGTGGTCTGGATTTTTGATCACCCAGTTAAGGGGAGAGCATATTCCTTCCACTTTCGAGACAAAGCAATCAATTTGGTTTATTTTATCCTTTCAAATCAGTGATTTGCTAAAATCTATGTGGAGATGTTGCTCCACAAAAACATGGTGTTTATTTTACCTTTTTAAAGCAGTGATTTTCTGATCTAGGAAAATAAATTTTGGTCAACAAAGCAAAATTTTCGATTTGGCGGTCAACAAAAGAAATCATTTTTAAAATAAAATCTCCTGCTCCACCTACAAGAAACTGTTAGAATCCTACAAAATTATCACTCCACTAGTTAGAAAGTTGGGATTTCGGTGGACTTCTACAAGTCTAAAATTTCATTCCCGGTTACAATTTTTGTTTCTGTCTTGATGCGCTAAATAATAAACTGCATGCGCTACAATATATTTTTGATGCGCTAAACTTAAGGATCAACGCGCTACTCTATTTTCTGTATGCGCTATTCTGTGTGTTGGAAGCACTATTCTGTCTTTTTCTCTTTCCCGCACTGAGTCCTGCAGGAAAATTAAAAATACAATGCGCTAACATTTTAATTACACGCGCTGGATGATGGTCTACAAGCACTGAACTATGGGATGGATGCGCTATTCTGCTTATTGCATGCGCTACTCTGTGTTTCGCCCGCGTCGAGACCTACAGGAAAATATTAGTGGAAGTTATGCTCTAAAGAAAGATCTTCATGCGCTAAAGTATAGAGCCGACGCGCTAAACAGGGAGTAGGATGCACTAGACTATTAACCAGATGCGCTAAGGAATGTTTCCGACACGCCGATTCCTGTTTCTCGCAGACCTGCAAAAGTCATTAGTTTGAAAAATCGATTTGTTATTTGGGGTCGGGCCCCACGGTGGGCGACAGAAATGTATGCGGGAAAAGTGGGCTGATGGAATTTAATATGTGAAAATATTTCAAAATACTAGTCCACACACACACAAAGGACTTCTTGGTGCAAGCTATGGAGTAATAACGTATTACTCAGCTTCCCAAGGAGGGTCCCATGGTTCTCTATCTCACAATGTCCCTCAAACCAATGTTTTGCTCTCAGATCACTAAGCAAAATGGTTTAGGGATGGCAAATGCAAGAACGAGGGATGCTCTGATAGATTTTTAGTATGAGATGTGTTATAAGCTATGCATGATCTTAAAATGCAATAAACTAAATGATAAGATGACAAGATTAATATGAATACTATCCTAGCATACTATATTTAGTCTATGATTGAACTAAAATGATAAAGAAATTATTCTAGACATGCATATTTAGTCTAATTCTTTATTTAAGAGAGGCTAAATGATGAGTATATATGAAATGAAAGCTTGAATATATTTGAGCATAAGTGTGATGCTACAAATTTTAAGGATGATTGTTAAAAATGAAGGAATAAGAGCTCTATTTATAGCACAAACAGGGCAATGGATGGTCAAGATTGAAAGGTTTAACCAAGGTTTGAATTTGAAAGTTGGGAATCCATGTGCATAATTGGCACCAATGAAATGGTGACAAGTGTCAACATAGGGTTGGGTTGAGAGAAGGGGTTGGAGGCATTAAAGGCCTTAGAAGACCTCATGGTTATCTAAAGGCTAAGGGTCAAGTCTAAGTTAGGAAGTTTAAGTTAGGCTTACCCACTGGATTAAGAGTTAATCCAAGGATAAACCTTTGTGCAAATGATTAAGAGATAATCATGGTCAAAGCATTAATGGCCTGATGAGACTCTTGGGTTGGATGAAGGTTGAGTCAAAACAAATGTTTTAACCATGTAGGAGGGTTTGAGTTAACCATTAATGGTTATTGGAGACTTTGGGGATTAAGTGGTTGAAGGTTGAAAGCCTTCAATGGTTTTCAAAGACTTTGAGCCATTTAGTGGTTGAAGGTTGAAAGTCTTTAATGGTTATCAAAGACTTTGAGGGTTTGAGAAGTGACTTCCCTTTTCTTAGGGATGTGACAAAGTTTAGAAGAGGGGTTAGGTTAATTAGAAGTGATTAGAAGATTCTAGAAGGGATTAGAAAGAGGTTTGGAATTTTGCAAGTGGATGGAGGGATAATAGGATTTAATTGAAATAAAGTATTTCATTCAATTTGGTTGCAATTAAATAAATTTGATTTATTCAATTTAGGATAACTATTTAATTAAATTTGAATTTAATTAAAAGTGGATAGGGGATTTAATTGAATAAAATGATTTATTCATTAAATGGGTATAGTGAATTTAATTTAAATAAATTGAGTAATTTACTTAATTAAATAGAGGAATGTGGATAATTTAATTAAATTGTATTTAATCAAATAGAGAAATGAACATAAAATATTCATTTAGGAATATGGTCATTTTTATACGTCTACAGTAATATTCTCCAATGAATCTAATAATGGATGTTTTCAGCTCTAAATCTTAATTTTGAGATTTGTTGCATACAATTTTTCAATATTTCCCGAGATTGTTTTGGTATGTTGTCAAAAAAATATTACATTAAGTAATGAAGTTTAAATAGAACTTGTCAGTCAATTTGATATTTTTCACTATCCAAAATTTAATATTTGAAAAATGACAACGGCCTAAATAAATTTGTACACTGTCCATCTTTGAAACCGCGTAGAAAACACTGTGGTGTGTTATCCATAGAATCCATTTCTCTTGTATTCTCTCCATCCTTCCCTTTTTGTTTCTTTTCCAATGACATGGTAATAGAAAAGTTGTGTGTTTGATTTAAGATGTCTTATTTTAGAGACCCTTACAAAATACTTTATTCATTTGGCATCATATTTGACCATATGCACTTGAAAATAATTTTAGACATAATATTTTGAGAAGTTTTTCAAGTGCAAAATTAAGATACACATACTAATCCCTGCCCCTTAATAGATGGCAGTCACATGAAAATTTCTATAGACAATATTAATTGTACTTATTACCATGGTGGTCACATGAATTCATATAGATAATATTAAAAGTATTAGTTATCTTGGTGGTCACATGAATTCTGACAATACTTATGGGCTAAGGTATTGAGGAGCCTACATACCTATGGTTTCTCCGCGGATCTCTGTTCGATTATTGTTTCTTTATAACAAATAAAATATTGTGTCTAGCAATTATACCAGTATACATTTTCCAAACTTGCTTTAGGTAAATAATGTAAGTTTTATATCGCAGGGAGCACTGACTGATGCCTCAAGAAACTCTTTTAATGGAGTGTATTTGGAATCGAGAGAGATCTTTGAGACCTCAAGCTCTTCTTCTCCTAATTCATAGTTGGTCTGGTCACCTTTCACAAATACGTTGTGCAAAATACGTTGTGGAACATTATCGGGATGAGGCAGAGCTGCATATATGTATTTTACATTTTAGTACAATTAATAATTCAGTATCAGAGAAAAAAACTAAAGAATTCCGAAGGTGAATGAGACTGAAAACTTACTCTTTGACAGTTTAATTATCTCATATTCTCCAACAGTGATATAACCTCATTTTGGCTACTAATGCTCCCTGGTGGCCTATAAATCACTGACTTGTTTAATGCTCTTGAGTACTTTGCTACCATAATAGTAAAAGTTGCAACATCATCCTCTAAATTGAAGACTGCTACACAGCATTCAAATTTAATGTTAGTACTATTTTTCTCTACAAAAATATACCTATATAATATAATGTTGATGTCTTATTGATTTTTTCTATTAGTGATCTATGGTTCCTTTTATATCTGCTAGTGACCATCATCATAAATGACAGCTTCCTCTAAGTGTGGTTTGTGCCAAGGTTGAACAAGATAATCACAAAATAGGACCAAAAATAATACCTAGTTTTACTTACCAAAAGCATTTAAAATTCTATGTGTTTAGTATTTTTTAGAAATAATTTAAAAACTAAACTAATAGGCAACATCTTTGTCCACTACATTCTAGACTTGTAGTCATTTCTCTTTAATGTCAACTAGGGTCATCTAATTTTGATTATGTTTAGCAAACCTAATGATAATGATACAAATTAAGGTGACTATATTTTAATGAAACAAATTTGTGCAATGTGAAATGACACCACTGGTTTTTGGCTGAATGTATTGACAACTTAGAGGGGTCAATGTCATATGGATAGATGGGAGACTACGACATGGTCAAAGTTGGTAGGTGCAGTGGAGTCCTAGTTTTACTATTTCTACACCCATAGGCTTTATTCAAATGTAAAAGTATGTATAAGCTACAACAATGATATCATGGGTCATAATATCAAGATATTAGTTAGGTGGTTGATTCGAGAAAAAGTGGAATGTGTTTGCACATCACAAATTAAAATAGGTGGTGGGATATAATGGTCCACTTATTAGAGGGCCATGTATGTTTCATGTCTTCACAACAACATCAAAATGGGTGAAACGTCTATAGAGATTGTGAAAATAACATAGAAATTTTGTACACTAGAGGAGTACAATAGTCCATTTCAAGATTAAATACAACATTGTGTAAAGCTCTTCTTTGAATAAGATATTATAATTCTTTTATATATCCAATCTTTTCAACATCAATATAAATCTAACATGTTTATATGCTCAAATTATCTCCATTATTTTGTATTTTTCTTTAGAAAATTTCTTATTTTTCTTATACATAACAACCTTTCCAGGAACCAATATGAGATCAAGGCCTTCGAAAGTATGGGCCACATTGTAAATATTTCATTAATGTGGAAAAGTAATGGGGATCCCTACTTGCAAATATTCTATATGCATATTTGAAGTTGATATTACCTCTTTTACTACAACTCGAATTAGATATTATGAATATTTGCATATTTGTAGAAAAAGATTTTGATATGAATGAATAATTGTATGATGAAGAAAGTTCTCATCTATCTAAGGCAAGTTGTTCATCACCCTTATCTGTTCATGATGTCTTCCACATCCTATTGATATTTAATTCACCCTATTTTGATGCGGATGACTTCTATTCAAATGAGATTGAAAATGTTTACCTAACCTAGTGCTTTGGAATCTTGAATACATCGTAAAATCACGTGTTTACATATTTTCTTCTTCTCCAATGCAATTTAAGCGTTAAGAGAGCCTTCATATTGCAATGTTTTTCTTTCTTTTTAATGCTTCTTGTACACTGCAATGTTGCAAGTCAAGGCGAAATTCAATGCTTGTTATACATGTGTGCTTTAAAGTCGGAGTACCTTTTAATTCTTTTTGTATTTTCAAAGAATATTTTGTTGTAATATTCTCCAACGAATATAATAATGGATGTTTTCAGCTCTAAATCTTACTTTTGAGATTTGTTACATACAATTTTCAATCTTTCACGAGATTGTTTTTGTATGTCATCAAAAAAATAAAACATTAAGTAATGAAGAATAAATAGAATTTGTCAGTCAAATTGATATATTTGACTATTCGAAATTTAATGTTTGAAAATGACAACGGCCTAAATAAATTTGTACGCTTTCCATCTTTGAAACCACATAGAAAACAATGTGGTGTTTTATCCATAGAATGTGTTTTCTCTTGTATTCTCTCCACCCTTCCATTTTTGTTTCTTTTCCCATGAAATGGTAACAAAAAAGCTATGTGCATGATTTAAGTTGTTTGATTTTAGACACCCTTACAAAATAGTTTATTGATGTGGCATCATATTTTATCATATGCACTTGAAAACAATTTTAGACATAGATTTTGAGAATGAAAACTTAGGATGCACATATACTAATCCCCCTCCCTTAATAGATGGTAGTCACGTGAAAATGTCTATAGACAATATAAAATGTACTTATTAGCATGGTGGTCACATGAATTCATATAGACAATATAAAAATTACGTATTAGCCTTGTGGTCACATGAATTTTGACAATATTTGTTCGCTAAGACCTTGAGGATCCTACATACCTATGGTTTGTCCCTAGATCTCTATTTGATTCTTGCTTCTTTATAATAGATAAAATATCGTGTTTGGCAATTATATACCTTTTGTAGGACCATCGCCATAAATGACAGCTTCCTCTAGGTTGGGTTTTCGCTAAGGTTGAACAAGATGATCAAAAAATAGGCTCCAAAATAGTTGGTAGAAATAAAGGAATGAGGAATCCTTACTTTTTGAACAGCCTTACTGATTGTATTTTTATTATCACATATCCTCTAAAATAGAGGAACACCTTTCACACTACCTACATCATCGCCAAACTCTGATGGGAGAAATTTTAAATCTCACACATTAAGAAACATATTAAGTCTAGAGGATGTTAGTCAATTTTGAGTGTTAAATACTTTAAAGCTTAGAAGTGTATTATTACTGTGACAACATGCATTAAGCAACTTATTAAGCCTAGAAAATGTCAGTCAGTTTTGAATATTTAAAGCTTTTAAACCTAGAATTTGTAATGGAGGAAATTTGCTACCTCAAGGATGATGGATCCTTGAGAACAAACTATCCCTCTGATACCTCCATGAATTGGATCTAAGATGAGACATGGGATTAAAAAATTGGTGGGACCAACTCAAGTGTATTTGAGTTTAATTGTTACAGACATGTCCCTTTGGTCTTGTCATAAGCCCCCTTAAAATATGGCTTCTTTTACATACATCCCTTTGGTGTTGTGATAAGCTCCCTTAAAAGATAGGTGATGTTTTATGGTTTGCGAACAGTGTTTTCATTACAAGCACCTAATGACATGCTTTCAATGGGATGATAGATATATTTTTAATAGGGACCCATAGGGTCCCATCCACACCTCTTTTCCTTGCATTTGCATTCATTTGACAGTCACCCAGATTTAAACAATTTCCTTCATGTTTGGGAATCTAGTTACATTTACTTCTAATAAGATTAGTTCTGAGTTGATTGGTTGAATATAGTCTTTATTAGTCAACCAAACATCTAACCTATTCCCTTCTCTATATGTGTGAACAACCTCACAAAAGTCAAGTAGCTCACAGTTGTCCAAAGCCTTTTGAATTATGTGAGAAAACTTGTTGGTGGTGTCTTCCCTTATCTTACATGCACTAATGATGGTTAGGGAATCACCTTCAGTGATGAGTATCTTAATGCCTAATTCTTTAGTTAGCATGATACCTCTTAGGAGAGCCAACGGTTCTACAAAATTATTTTTTCTAGGGGGCAGACTCATTGTGATTGCTTTCCGAATGCATCCTTAATGGTCTCTAATTAGACAGCCACATCTTGATTGTGTTGGGTTACCACATGATTATTCAGCCAAAATTAGCTTGAATGAGTCACTAGGAGGCAAGATCCAAGAGATTTTGGATCGATCCTTATTTTGAGCTCCATGACCCAAAGAAGCATCTCTATAAGAGACTTTACGATCTTCCCAACACTTGACTACCCGAGTATACCACTCTAAAAATGGAGAATCTATAATCTTACTATTTAGTGTGCCTAGTTTTACTTACCAAAAGCATTTAAAATTCTATGTATTTAGTATTTTTTAGAAATAATAAAAAAACTAAAGAAATAGGCAACATCTTTGTCCACTACATTTGACTTGTAGTCATTGATCTTTAATATCAACTAGGGTTGTCTAATTTTTATTATGTTCAACAAACCTAATGGTAATGATAAAAAATAAGGTGACTATTTTTTAATAAAACAAATTTGTGCATTGTGTAATGACACCACTCATTTTTGGTTGAATGTGTGGACAACTTAGAGGGGTCAATACCATATGGATAGATGGGAGATTATGACATGGTCCAAGGTGGTAGGTAGGGTGGGGCCCTAGTTATACTATTTCTACACTCATAGGTTTCATTCAAATGTAAAAGTATGTATGAGCTACAACAATAATATTATGTGTCACAATATCAAAATATTAATTACGTGGTTGATTCGAGAGAAAGTCGAATGTGTTTTTACATCACCAATTAAAAGAGGTCGTGGGATATATTTGTCCACTAAGTAGGGGGCCATGTATGTTTCATGTCTTCACAACAACATCAAAATGGGTGCAATTTCTATTGAGATTGTAAAAATAACATTGAAATTTTGTACACTAGAGGAGTACAATAGTCCATTTCAAGATTAAATACAACATCGTGTAAAGCTCTTCTTTGAAGAAGATATTTTAATACTTTTGTATATTCTATCTTTTCAAAATCAATATAGATTAACATGTTTATATGCTCAAATTATGTGCATTATTTTGTTATTTTCTTTAGACATTTTCTTATTTCTAGATACATAATAACATTTCTGAGAATCAATATGACATCAATTTGTTTTAAAGTATGGGAAACATTGTAAATATTTGATTAAAGTGGAAAAGTGATGGAGATCTATAGTCTGTATGCATATTTGAAGATGAAATTACCTTTTTTCCTATAGGTCGAATTATATTTTATGAATATTTGCATATTTGTAGAACACAATGTTGATATGAATGAATAATTGAATGATGAACAAAGTTCTCATCTATCTAAGGCAACTTGTTTGTCACCCTTATTTGATCATGATGTCTTCCTCATCCTATTGATATCCAGTTTTCCCTATTTTGATGTGGATGACTTCTATTCAAACGAAATTGAAAATATTTACCTAACCCACCGCTTTGGAGTCTTGAATACATCATAAAATTAAGTCTTTACATAATTTCTTCTTCTATTCTGCAATTTAAGAGTTAAGAGATCCTTCATATTACAATATTTTCCTTTCTTTTTAATGCTTCTTCTACACTACAGTTCTGGAAGTCAAGGCAAAATTGAGTGCTTGTGGTACAGGCGTTCTTTAGAGTCAGAGTACCTTTTCATGCTTGTTGTATATGGAAGGAATCTTTAGTTGTAATGTTCTCCAACAAATCTAATAATTCATTTTTTTACCTCTAAATCTTACTTTCGAGATTTGTTGCATAAAATTTTCAATCTTTCATGAGATTGTTTTGGTATGTCATCAGAAAAACATTACATTAAGTAATGAAATATAAATAGAATTTATCAGTTAAATTGATATCTTTCACTATCCAAAATTAAATGTTTAAAAATGACAACGGCCTAAATAAATTTGTATGATGTCCATCTTTGAAACCACGTAGAAAATAGTGTGATGTTTTATCCATAGAATCTGTTTTCTCTTGTATTCTCTCCACCCTTCCATTTTTGTTTCTTTTTCCATGGCATGGTAATAGACAAGCTTTGTGTGTGATGTAAGTTATCTAATTTTAGACACTGATACAAAATATCTTATTAATGTGGTATCATATTTGACCATATGCACTTGAAAACAATTTTAGAAATAAGATTTTGAGAAGTTTTTCAAGTGCAAAATTAAGATGTGCACATACTAATCCCCCACCCTTAATAGATGGCAGTCATATGAAAATTTCTACAAACAATAAGATAATATACTTATTAGCATGGTGGTCACATGAATTCATATAGACAAAATAAAATGAACTTATTAGTTGGGTGGTGACATGAATTATGACAATACTTGTGGGCTAAGGTCTCGAGGAGCCTACATACCTATGGTTTCTCCCTAGATCCCTGTTTGATTCTTGCTTCTTTATAACAGATAAAATATTGTGTCTGGCAATTATACCAGTATACTTTCCCAAACTTCCTTTAGGAAAATGATGTAAGTTTTATATCGTGGGGAGCATTGACTGATGCCTCAAGAAAATCTTATACTGGAGTGTATTTGTAATCGGGATAAAGCTTTGAAACCTCAACCTCTTCTTCTCCTAATTCGTAGTTGGTCTAGTCACCTTTCATAAATACGTTGTGCAAAACATAAACAAGAACATTATCGAGATGAGGAAAAGCTGCATATATGTATTTTACATTTTAGTATGATTAATGATTGAGTATGAGAAAAAAAAACTTAAAGAATTCGGAAGGTGAATGAAAAACTTACTCTTTGACAATTTGATTAGCTCAGATTCTAATACAAAAACTCTCTTCAAAGTGGTTCTTGTTTTTTTCTCCCATAGCGAGACAACCTCACTTTGGCTAATAATGCTCCCTGGTGACCTATAAATCACTTACATGTTTAATGTTCTTGAGTCATTTGCTACCATAATAGTAAAAGCTACAACATCATCCTCTAAATTGAAAACTGCTACACAACTTTCAAATTTAATGTCACTACTATTTTTTATTTGTGGTTCCTTTTATATTTGCTAGTGATCGAAACCCTATTTATTTAGTATACCTTTTGTAAGACCATCGTCATAAATGAAAACTTCCTCTAAGTGTGGTTTGTGCCGAGGTTGAACAAGATAATCACAAAATAGGCCCCAAAACAGTTGGCAGAAATAAAGGAATGAGGAATCCTTGCTTCTTCAACAGCCTTACTGATTGTCTTTTTATCATCACATACCCTCTGAAATAGAGGGAAACCTTTCATCCTGCCTACATCACAGGGAAACTCTGATGGGAGAAATTTTAAATCTCACACATTAAGCAACATATTAAGTCTAGAGGATGTTAGTCAATTCTGAGTGTTCAATACTTTTAAGCTTATAAGTGTATTCTTATTGTGACAGCATACATTAAGCAACACATTAAGCCTAGAAAATGTTAGTCAATTATGAATATTTAATGCTTTTAAACCTAGAAGTTGTAATGGAAGAAATTTACTACCTCAAGGATGATGGATCCTTGAAAACAAACTATCCTTCTAATACCTCCTCGAACTGGCACTAAGGTGAGCCAGGGGATTAAAAATAACAAATTGGAGCGTCTACCTATAACCCGGAACTTATGAACGACTTTGTCGAGCCTCTGTCCTGAGGATGAGCTTGCAAAACTAGGATGCCAGCATGACGCGTTGTCAGCCTGTGCGGACAAAGTACAAAGCGCATATGACAAGTGTCGAATGCAAGGATAATGCGATAAATCATAGATAATGGACAAACCAAACGAAGATACGAAATGTGAAATGATTGGAATAAAATAAAAGGGAAGAGAGAAAGGTGAAAACACTTACAACTTGTCCATGATTGGAGCCTCCTGCTAAGTGATGATTCTCTCACCTTTGTGAACCTACACGCAGGCCAGTAGGGAAAATGTTGGGGTTTTGCTTTGGAGCCTACCTAAGTCAAATCCCCATTTTTGGTTTTTCCACCTCAACGGACAACCCAAGATAGACATGAGAATAAAAGAAAGATCAAGAGGGAATTTAATAAAAGATTGGAATAACTATATTAGAAAATGAAAGAGAAAGGTTAAGAGAACTCCCCTTCTACGATGCTTGTTGGAGTGCCAGTGTGGAGTGTTTGAATTGCTACAACAATGGTGGTGTTTGTAGAATATTGTCCAAATGGTCTCCAAAAGCTCCACATGTAGAAAGATCACAAACTTGCCAAATAATCTCCCAAAAATGCCTTCAAAGTGGAAGATAAAGGCCTAGGACAAAATTCAGATGTCAATGGGTACATGTAGAGATGTTATGATTCTTCTCAAACGCGGGCGTGATGCTCAAACGACCACCTATAGATTATTAGGTTCACATAATACTATCATGTCGTGAAGACATCTACGCATCGTGCCTTAATCCCCAAAGGTGGCAAGTTGGCGAAGTTGGTAATGCTTCTGCTACAAGATAACAAGGATAATCTGAGTGGACAAAAGGACAAGGGTGGTGAAGCCTACCCTCTGACAACATGGAGGAAGGCGCAATTTGTCACATTAATCACAAGGGGTGATATTTTTTATATTACAAAAGTATAAGCTTAGTGTGTGTGATTTAAGTCGTTCTAAAAAATTTCCGATTATAGAAACAATAAATAAATCAGCTAAGAAACAAAATCTTGAAGAAAAATAAAATCATTTCATATCTTGATATTCCTGGAACTTCTTGGATGACTCTTATGATATTGAGTTGATCCATATGTTGAGGAATTGCAAGCATGGAAATGATTATATCTACTTGTTTAAATGCATTCACCAAACTTTTGTAGTCATCCAGAGATCCCTATATATAAAACCCCAAAAAGCATTTATAAATTTCAAGCACACACAAAAATAAAGTTTTTACAACAACAATTTTTCACACTTGAAGAAAATGAATACCCATATCTATGAAGTTTTCATTTATGTCATCTTTAGAGGAATGAGGAGCTAGATATTCAGACCTTACAAGAACAAAGGTGGAGTAACCAAGTGAAACACTAGCTTTTGCCATTTATTTCCTGAGATATCTTGTGCCTCCTATGATCAATATACTATTCTTTCCCCCATCCTGTCTCTCAGCTGTTAATGACATCTTGGAGATTTCAATCATGTCAATTTATCAATAGATAGAGAAAAGCTCAATTACTTTGCCTAAAATCTTAATATAGAGATAATATAAAAAGTAGGAACGAAAAATATGGTTGTTGCTTTTTAGATTTAAAATAAGCATTATAATTGACAAATTTTTTTCTTTTCTATCAAAAGAAAATGCATTGAGTTAATATGTGCTTTTTTGGATTGAATACAACATTCTACTTCTAGCAATCATGTATAGTCATTTTAATTGGAAATGGAATGATATCACACTAAAGCTACAAAATCAACATTATCATTAAATTAGGAGAAAATAGGATTTTTTTTAAATGTTGATCTATATGATCCATTTAGCATAAAAGGTCAACACATCATTGTCTTGTCATCTAATCTAGGTAGACTATAGTAAAAGCATTCATTTTTATCATATTTATATTGAAGTTGTTTCATATTAGAGAAAGCAGCCTCACTTGAGAGATTGATGATGTGTAGTTTCACATTACTAATCTAGGCAAACTATAGTAAAAATATTATTTTTAGCATATTTACATTGAAGGTGTTCCTTATGAGAAAAAAGTAGCAGCACTTGAGAGACTGATGATGTGTAGTTTTGCATAGTCATGTAAGATGATGCAAACGATCATGGACATTTGTTTTGATCATTAATTCTTGCTAAAAAAGAAAGAGTTGTTTCTCACCATTTAACTGCCAGCCCCTAATGAGACCTACCCTAGTCTATATTGTCAATGTATGAAGGCTTATCAAAAACTAATGCATCAACACACAATCTTCTTATGGGACACACTATATTAAATTATTTTCTCTTTAATCTAATGGATTTTGTTGATTTTTAATTGTTCATTTTCTTGTTGTGCAAAAGTTAAATGGTATGATAAGAATATGATAGAAATCATGTTCATTGATAGATTTATCACATTAAAATTTATGAACAAAGACTCCTTTTTGCCCCAAAAGTGAGACCAAGCCATTAATCAATAGTTGGGTAAACTATAAATTAGTTTCCATCTGAAATTTTAAATGATGCAACTCCCTTCATAAGATCTGTATAATCATATTTTAAGGAAAATTAATTGTGGGTATATATTTTACTAGAAAGTAGTAAAGGCAAAAAATTCTTGCACTTCTTGATTTTATTAATCAAAACAAATCCTTGCACATCACCATGCAACAAGCACAAATAACCAAAACTAGAAGATTAAATTCTAAATACGAGATTGGATTTATAGGTTGAAAGGCCATTCATCTTTCCAACAAATCACAATTAGATGTTGGTACACCAATGTGCAACACTAATATGAGAAACTATTTTAACCCAAAATAGATCTTATTGAAATTCTAGAAAGAGAGTGAATATTGCTTCAAATGAACATTTTTACCCACAAAGAAGAAACCACATCCATAAGTCCATTTAAATTCACAGATTCAATATGAACATCAGAGAAAACTTCACATTTAAAGAGCACAAACAATAAATTCTATAGTGGACAAATGACTCTTGAATCAATTTCTTGCACACAAAATGAGATGGAAGTGGGTTGTTGATAGGGGTTTTCCTTGGGTCAAACCCTAGTTTAGGAATTAAACTTAAAATTGAAATGATAATTGTAATGGAAATAGAATTGAATTGCAATTAGATGTTTTCGTTTTGAGGGAAAGGCTAGATCTAAAATTGAATTCTTGTAATTGGAATGTACATACCTTGATGAAGCTTTCTTGAATCCTCACACAGGTTTTAGGATGTCATGTAGAATGTATTCTTGAAAGTTTCATCATGGATTCCATCTTGAATGTTTAAACTTGACTTAACTTCTCCTTCAATGCTTGAGGAAAGCTTCATTGCTTGCTCAGTTGAAAGGAATTCGCTAGTTTGTATTTCAACCTAGATTAGATGGCTTAGGTCTTCAAATGAGAGGGGTGGGCCTTCTTTTATACCTTATTGCTCGAAAACTATTTGAATTTCTAGAGAAGGTTGGTGTAGGACCTAGATTCTTGTTCACTTGAAGTGATTGTTGTGAGGATCATATTTGGGTCTCGATTGAGAGGATGAAGGTGCTATAGTGCCATTGTCTTGAGCTAAAAACAAGGTACCCTAATGCCCTCGTCATGACATTAAGGACTCATCTTTAGGGAATAGGTAGAAGAGAAAGTAAAAATGCAAGTTTGTGAGAGGTGTGAGAAGAATCAAAGCAGACATGAAACATCAAAAGACTAAATGCCATGGTGAGGTGTAGGTGAGGATAAAATTGTATGTGGATACAATTTATGACACTATACAAGCTAATAAAAGAAACATAATTGCATAGAGAAGACTAAGACACATGTATTTTTAGACTTCAAACAAGTGAAAATCATAGATCAATATTGATTAGCTTCATATTCTAACATTTTTCAATGGTTGAATTGTAAAGGGAGAGAGATCTACAAGGCATTGTCTTCTTAAATCTAAAACCTTAGCTAATGAAAATCCCTTCAAGACTAAGGAGCCTATCTCCATAGCTTGGCATATTTAGCTACAAATTTTAGTTACAAGTTCCTCTATGCCTCTCATTTTTAGATTTGCACTTATTTGTTTACCTCCATTTATGTATCTTTCTATTTATGTTGAATCTTGTTAATTTTGCATCATTTTACGCAGTTTCTACACATTCACATCAAATAAAAAATATAAAATAATCATACACAACATACATCTATCCTATAGGATTGAAGTTGGATCTTAGTGGCTCTTTCATCCAAAGAATGATAATTGTTTAGGAAATAAGATCCTAGTTTATGTCTCTAGGCTAGGACCCTATTTTGAACATTCCATATTGTTTGTTATTCTTGAACATAAGATTGATCATTTTTCTTGGTTTATTATTTATCAAGGCCTTTTTCTTAGATCAATATTTTCCAATATGAGAGTTGTCATGTCAATTGTTGATTTTAGGGGCAACCTAAGACTCCTAGGCACCATTTTTGTCTCTAAACAAGAACCTACTAAACCTAAATTTGGTTTCATAATTTTATTGTATATAGTTGTGGTTGGCAATTTTCTCTCCATCTGTTTTAAATTTATCCATTTTAGCATGAATTTAGGGTAGATATTTCTTATAGAAGTTAGAAAGACAAAGTCTATTGTTTCAACTAGTTGTGTAATTGATATTTAATTTTTACGTTACACTAAAGCTATGATTTTTTCCCATGTGTTTGTGCAACTTGAAGGGAACATAAACCAAACTACACGTAATGTTGTTTGTTTGCTAATGTTTTTATATCACTTGATTAAGATCCCTTATGTGATTGGTAAAGTGTCATCTCATTTGACATCCTATAAAAATCTCTCCCCTCCACATGGATGTAGATGTCAAAATAGTTAATTAATTAGAATAGATCATATCCCCTTGTCACATGACTCTAAACTAACCTCTGCATGAGTTAGTGATCTTGTTGCTCATAGGTTGTCTCAACTTTCTTACCTGACACGCCCATATTTACATGGGTGTGGTGATTCAAGCTAGCTAGATTCTACCAAGTTTCCTCACTTGGATATGACAATTTTAATTGTGTTCAACGACATGGAGATGAAGATCAAGAGGAAGAAAATTATCTTACTAGTTAGAAACTAGTTATTGATGGTTCCATATTTGGTAATGTACAAGGAATATTATTTTATTCCCCCTTCTCTTATAGTATGGTTTTCAATTTCTAAGTAATTTGTTAGCACTTTTACATTAGATTTGACCTTGTTAAACTTTATTTCATCTTGTTGTTTGAACCTAACCTTACTTAAACTTTCAATTCTACCTTTTATTACTCATCCCCATTTTCAAAATAATATTTTATTCTCGATTTATATTATCAAAATTATTAAAGAATTACCTATAAAAAAAATTGCACACGCAAACTTACTTGTAAATAAAGAACATTATAATTAGTGTCACTAGAGACATAAGGGAATAGGACAATAGGTCTTAATCATTAAATGTGATATGATCTAGATTAAAAATATTTATAGTGAAGAAAAATAAAATTGTCAACATTCACAATACCTTTATTTTTTGTTTATGATGTCCTATAGGTTAGGGTCCCCATAGGTTAGGGTCCCATGGGGTGGGCTCCACGGTCAACTTTCAAGGAGCAAGGGGTTCCTTGAAGGAAAAATAAAACATGATATAAGATTAGTATACTAACCATCCCTAATTTTCATCATTACATGTTATACATTCTTTAAAAAAATTGATAGTGAAGATGAATAATATGGTCATACTTGATAACACCTTTATTTGTGGTATTTGATCACATGGAGAAGGCTTGAGGGTCTATTTTGAAGCAAAAGATAAATGTCTTATGAGATTAATTAGAACATTTTCTTGAATGATAACAGCCCCTAATTTGTAGTTTGAAAATTTGAGAAGTTACATTTAGTGTGGGGTTAGAAATTTCTCTACCAACTTTGACTCTTTTATAAGACTTGTCAATCTTAGGATACTTTCAACTTCTCGCTCTTCTCATAAATTTTGAAGCTTAAGATGTACTATAAAATTCATTGGACTGCCTTGTTTAAAATATTCCTAAAAAATCTCAACAACACCAATGCAATATTTTAGGACAGTCCATGGAACCTACTCTTATTAATATATATTCCTAACAAGACTCAACAATACCCACTCAAATAAAGACAAATAAAGCCAATGCATGGGACCCATCCTTGGTGGAATATGCTTGCATAAATACCCACCTTTCTCTCTTGATCTATAATTTTAGATTTGAAAACTGATTGCTATGTTTTCTCAAAATATTGCTCATTTACAAAAAAGATGTACGAATTTTTGTTGAAACGCCACCTACAACACCTACTCAAATAAAGCTAATGTAAGACCCATCCTTAGTGGAACCACCTATATAAATAACCACTTTTCTCTCTTGATCAATAAATTTTAGTTTGAAAACTGTTTGCCATGTTTTCTCTTAATGCTATCCACAACACCCACTCAAATAAAGTCAATGGATAGGACCCAGATATTTGTATAAATACCCACCTTTCTGTATGATCGATAAATTTAGGTTTGAAAACTGATTGCCAAGTCTATTCTAAATGCTACCCACATAAAGGAGAGATTGACAAATGCTGTCCACCTAAATGAAAGATGTAAAGTCAATAGATATTTATTGACCATGCCTGCCACTTCTTTGAACACGACATACAAGTTGAACAGAAAGCACTATGACACCATTTCAGAACGCACTATGCTGACGTTATCATAAGGGTGCGTTCTGTCATGGTGTCATAGTGCTTTCTGAATGAGCAGAGGCCACAACCTGTCTGTGTCATTCAAAACGTGACAAGCATGGTCGATAAAAATCTATTTGACTGTACATCTCTGCTTCAAGTGGCCAGCATTTCGACAAAACTTCACAATCAGTTTTCAAACTTAAATTTGAGCTGAGAAAAATAACGTTGTACGAAACGGCTTACCTACGTAATGAGCTAATGAAAACAACAAAAATAAATTAACCAAGGCAACAAAAAGGCATGGTGTAAATATGATTACATTGAATGTGCTGTTATGGATATTTCACGAGAATGAATTAGGATCATTAGGTGGAGAAATAGATTTTTGGATTATTCCATTAAACTTTTTTATTAATATTTTTTATTTTTTACACAGGATTCAAAGAGCATACCAGAGGAAACAAACTTGGGAAGAAAACCTCTGGTCATAGCTCATAAAATAAACCTATAGTATCTGACAGATCAGTTTATGCACCCCGCCCAAAACCACATACAAAATGCGGTCACAACACATATAATATCAGTTTTGCATAGAGCCCATATGACAATTTGCCAAAAGAACCCATCAGATAATTTTCAAATGTAGACTCCACAGCTGCTACCAATGGAAGAAGACAAAATTTTCCAAAGCCCTATGCCAAATCCCATGAGCCAAAAACCTTCCTGCCAAACAAGAAAGTATCAAAAAACCTTTGGAAAAACACTATTGTATCAAATACCATGAGCTCGAACTCTCCTCTAGACAACGAACATGAATACTTGAAATGAAAGGGGAAAGTGGGAATAATTATCATCATAAAATTTTACATCAACATTACTCAGGAAAATCATATAACTATTGTTGCAAACCTTCCCATACCCTAGAAGGAATTTCCTCAAAACCCACCTCTCACTAATTAGCATTGCTATCAATGGCTAAATTTCTCAAATAATTCGCAATCTTATTAATTTCTCTGTAACAATGGGATACCAAGAAAGATTCAAACAATTCTAATTTTTGTAAAATGGTATCAAGTATATACTGCAAATTCCAACAATTCGATTTGTTTTTCATAACACATTGAATAATCACCATAGAATCTCCTTCAATTATTAAGTCCTTAATTCCCAAAGAGATTGCCATATCCAATCCAAAAGACAAAGCATGAAATTCTGCATAATTGTTAGTTTTAAAACCAATAGCATGACACTTAGCTCGAATAAAATTTGCATTGTGATCATAAATTACCATGCCTACCCTAGCCGGCCCAGGGTTACCACGAGAGGCCCCATCAAAATTCAGTTTAAAGTTTCCCTGCGGAGGAGGTTTCCATCTAGCAGAGCATCTCTTACCTATTGCATCATTCTTTTTAAAAATTGGACCATGAGAGGGTAAAACTGACAGCAGCTTCCAAACTCTAGTAACTTTACTATCCCAGTGCGAAAAAGAAGTAAGATTTTCCAAATTCTTATAAATAAATGACAAAGCAACCTTAGAGATTCAAGACTCAATTTTTAATAGAACCTCAGACACAGGAGACCTTGTTTTTTTAAATATCCTATTGTTTCTCTCTAGCCAAACATTCCAAATCACAATAGATGGAGATATGATCCAAAGGCATGCATACAAAGATGAGGCAAACATAAAGGGCTAAGATCTAAAATGGGAAATGAGATCCTTACCAATAACAAAGGATATATTTAACTTCTCAAACAACCACTGCCAACATTCATAAGCATAATCACAATGTAGGAACATGTGTGAAGAAGATTCTAAATTTTTGTTACAAAGGACACAAGGGAAAACAACAGTAATACCAAGCTTGTCTAGTCTCATACCTGTAAGGACTCTGTCCTAAACTGCCAACCAAGCAAAGGCTCCATCTTTAGGAAGACAAGCCGAATGCCAAAACAACTTATAAGGCCAAGATGATAAATCTTTAGCAACCATAAGAGAGTTGTAACCATCTTTAATAGTGTGCTTACCAGAAATATTCTTTGTCCAAATAAGTTCATCCTCAGAATTAGAAAGAAATACAATTATGCCCCCCAAAATCTTCTCAAAATCTAATTTCATGCTTTGATCAACATCTAAGAAATCAATTGACTTCCATCTAGCTAGCTTAAGGGGTCCACTAGTCACAATTTCAAAATAATCTGCTACAAAAACACCCCAAAGGGAGGAAAGAAGTAGATTTTGATATAGTATTTTTTTAATGTTGTTTTAATATATGTTGTGTGATATATTTAAGGACCTATTTTATAATGATCACAAGATTTATGAAGACTATTTACATAGTTATGGTATGTAAGTTAATCTAGTGATTGATGTTTTGTTTCTTTATAGTTGATCTTTAATGAATGATTAATGTTTTCATGTTTTCTATACATTTGTTAGGTCATTATCTTATAGCAATGCAATTATATGTAAACATTAAAGTCTTAGACTAGATAATGATTCTTAATACTCTTGTAGCAAGACATCAAATGAAGCATGTGTAAAGCCTACTCTAATCGTAAACTACTCCTAGACTAATAAGAGGGACTAAGAAAAAGAGAAAGAAGGAAAGGAATGAGAAGAAAGGTTGAAAAGTGAGATAGATTAGGGATAGTTTATCAATTACGAAAGTCAACCATCATCTTTCAAATATCCTCCACAAACACAAGAAACTATTGGAACGAAAGCTAGTTCAAGATCAACATGGAAATGAGAACAATATTGACATCTAATGGAAATATGTCTTGTCATAGAAAGTAACAACAATATACAAATTACAATCTAACTTCCAAAGAAACAAACAAAAAGAGAGTTATATATAGTAATAACTAACATTAGTAAAATCATTCATTGATTGTAGACAAAAAAGGCATCTCCAAATATGCATTAAAGCTCAACAAAATTTATTTACAAAGGCAAGAGATTATATAATGTAGATGTTGGGATCCAAGAACACTGAGAGGGGGGGGTGAATCAATGTTCTGCTAGTAGGATAAGATATTAATCTCTTATACCAAACACATATAAATCAGTAAACAAATAAACATATAACTAGAAGCAAATGAACCATCCACATGAATGAACACCATAACAAACATAATTTATACGTGGAAAACCTCAAAGAGGAAAAACCGTGGTGGGATTTGTGACCCACAATATCAATTCACTGGGCATATGAAATATATTACATATAATGGGGGCCTGCACATCCAGGAAGGCACACTGCCTAGAGCACACTACTCATCACTAAAGAGCCTCACTGACTACATGCTTCTGCTGAAGAAAAACAATGAAAGTGAACTCACAAAATGCACCTTCTATGCCAAATAGAGTTCCAGTTATAGCTCTGCTCTGTACTGGTTCATAAACCCTGAACGCTGCTACTGGTATTACCTTCCCTCCATTAATGTCTTACAAAACATTTACATATCATTGCATGATACAACATTCGTTTACAAAATGATCTTCGCATTCCACAATCCTTACAAGTTCTATCCTCACATAACCCTTAATGATTTCATATCTCCTCTATATCATAATGTCCTAACACACTGACCTATATATACCCATACAAATAATACTCCTTATGTCAGCTTACAATACATTACAAAAGATATACAATGTCATCTTTATACAATAATTACAAATGATTTTCTAAATAAATCTTCCTGATGCTGGCTTCCTGAAGTGTGGGATGTCGGTGATGGTGATGGTGTCGGTGTAGCCCTGAATGGTCTAAAGTTGGTGTCTGGCAGTAAATGATTCCTATCAAATCTTCTTGCCATCAATGACAACAAAATGAATCCAATGAGTGTCAATTGCCAACAATACACTAGTTAGATTTCACAATTAACAAACTTGATAATGCATGCATGTGTGTGTGTGTGTTTGTGTGTGTGTGTGTGTGTGCGCGCATGCGTGTGCATGTGTGTATATGTCTATGTGTATGCACGCATGTGTATGTGTATGTGTATGTGTATGTGTATGTGTATGTGTTAATGTATATATGTATGTATGTATGTATGGATATGTATACACCTATCTGTTCAAATTTATGAGCTATTTAGCTCATAATTGGTACCCATTTCATTGAGGCCATTTATTAGGGGGGTGTCAAAAGTGGCGGGGCGCTACAATTGTCGGTTCTGCAGAGTGTAGCCTCTAAAAAGTAAATAGAAATTTTATCTTAATCTTATTCAACAACCTCACTACAAACCTCAAATAGATGTTGAACCCCTATTCAAATGTTGATGTGACTCTACAACATATCACCTTGAGTCAATTAAGGAAATATTTTTGAAGAGTTGGGCTACATTAGGATTTGATTGTATGAAACGATAAAGGAAACACTATATTTATAATATTTTCAAAGGAAAAATAATCAGGACATAAGGATGAGATCAAATATCAAATTTAATGAGATTGTTTGTGATATCCACTTAGTTAAAAATGAAAATTCAAAATTTAAAATAATATGAGGAGAATAATGAATTATGTAATAACCTAAGTATATAGTGTGTATAGGTTATCATAAGTCAACTTGTGTTAACCATAAATCTTGATAATGTGATATTATATTAGTATTATACTCTTATTTAGTTAATTGGGCCATATTAGAGATTACATTTTGTTGTCTACATTGGCTTAGGTAATATCCTAGGTATAAGTATGGTATGTATAAGAGGTATATGTTGGTTATTGTCATAATGTTGAGTATTGTATTCTTGTTGAAGATTGTTGTAGGTATCCCCCTCAAAGTGGATTAGGAGGTCATTAATGGAGGGGTACTCAATACAATGGGATCACAAATAATGCTACAATTTCATGGGTTTAACTCAATAAAAATATAATAAATTGTCTAAGAAAAATCTAAAAATTAGAGCCATAGTCAACACTAATTGTGTTGTCCTCTATAACATCCATTTCCCTCTTTATTTGGAACCAATAATTTCCTTAGAAAGAGTTTGAAAGTGCATCTGTTCAATTTTCTACCTGAGAAATTTTTTTATTTGAAAGCTCAATTTTGGAACCATAACTTTTTTGGAACTATAAATTTTGACTGGTGTGTCTAATTTTCCATTATAATAGATCATTAGAAAGATCAAAAAGAGATGCATGACATTGAAATGGTGAGTAGATCATTTTGTCATTTTTTCAACATTTTTTTTGGCTTCTAAGGTCTTCAAACTTGAGTTTGAAACTTTATATAAAAAAATTCTCAAGATTAAAACTTTAATATCTCCCAAATGGTATAATATATTGACATTATTCTTTCAACATTCACTTTATATTTCATTTTTTGTCCTTGGGGTCATTTCTCATGTCCATATGTGCTCATATAGTCTAACTTACTAGAAATAACTTTTGATCATTTTTGTCTAGTTTAAACTTTTAAGTATCCAACACCTCATAATTGTCATCATGGGCTCCAAGAGAAATAAATAAACTAGAAAAATAAAGTAAAATACAATTTTTTGTGTGATGCAAGATTGCTACTACACCACTAGATACTTCTACATTTGACACTTATCTAATATGAGAAGAAACCTTGTCATATATTTGATCTTTCCGAAGATGACCATCCTCTAATTTAGACAATTAGGATGAATATTAAAAAATCCTTCATTTTCACTTAACCAAAAATTCTTCATACTACCTATTTCTTGTACTTCTATCGACACAAGTATCCAAGATTTCTTCTCCCTTCCTTCTCAAGAGTAGATGATGTAATACTCCACTTTGATTCTATTTTTCCTTCTTCAATGCCCCATTCCTAATACTTTGAGAAATCAATAATATATAAGATAGGTGATATGATTATCCGAATACGTAGCTCCAAGTCATATGCATTTTTTGAATATAAATTCTTTACATTATTGCATTGTCCAAACCTCTTAATTTTTAACATATTATATGTTTTCACAAGGAACCTTTCTTTACTTAGATGAACCATAACTTCATCATTAACATTGAATCTCCAAAACTCTATTTCTATTAGACCTTTGTCTTGTATTGAAACTTCATATTACTAATGTGCTTTGTTATTTCTTCATGCAAATTCTTCATGTGTTCTACAAATTCCATAGTATCTACACTACTCTTAAATTCTCTCTTCTTTGTCTTCCTCAACTCAAAATTATTCCTCAAACTACTCCTATATACAATCTAGAATGGGGATTTGCCAATACTCCTATTGAATTATTCTCAAGAATTTTCTTCTTGAGGAAAAATTAAATCCCATCCCTTGGATGATCACCAACCAACCATCTTATCACATTTCCCAAACTCATATTTTGAATCTTTATTTTCCCAACAATTTGTAGATGGTGCATATAATTTAACTTCAAAACAATCTTAAATTTCTTCAATAAGGTCCTCTAGAAGTTCCTAAAAAGATTGATATTTCTATTTTAAATGATACTCTTTTAGCTCGACCATGTACCCTTACCACATCCCTGAAGAATAACTTTGCAATATGAACAACTGATGAATACTAAGAGGGGGGGGTGAATTAGTATGCCAAAAATATTTGCACTTAAACACTTTGCAAGACTAATAGTAAACCGGTAAAATAATTTAGCAGACAAAGAGGCTAACACACATGCAAACCAAATAGCTAATAATGCATTCACCCACAAAAGCACAAACACCATAACACAAGAGATTTTGACGTGGAAACCCAAATGGGAAAAACCACAGTGAGATGGAACTCACAAGTAACTATCTGCAAAATAGGAACCAGACTAGTTAAGGTCAAACCGGTTAAGGTCTTACAATGTTCTTTACCATAATAGATCTTGTTAGGAATCTCAATCTCTGTTAGGAGATAAGTCCGATTAAAGACTACCTTGCTAGAGGATTTTAGATCCACAGATGTGAACCACCTTGTTAGAGGATTTACAAAAGGCTTTTGGGCCTACCCGGTTAAGGGCTACAAACTTGTTGAAGATGTGAGTAATCAACACGTGATTGATCTAGCTAATAGCACATACTACTTGGTTAGATCCTTGATAGCTTGTTCCTAATGCATTCTAGCATTACTTCAGTCTTCTACACATTCATACTCTCTCTAACTCCTCAACCACCTTAAACCCTAGCCGCAATATCCACTGTCGCAACAACAGCATTATCAACAACCTAAAACCCTAGACATGATGTCCTTATAAAGGAATCTGATTTCATGTCGGTCCAATAGGATTACAATCCAATTCCCTAGGTTCAATGAACCTGGACATACTTGGTAACATGACACAAAAAGCACCGTTAAAGCGTCAGCACTGTCAAACAATCGGTGGATGGTAACTCATCACAAAGTATTACCGGTTCATACAAAATACTGGTTCAAGCAAAATGTCGGTTGCCGGTTTGACAAAATTGAAGACTGGGAAATAAGTGTTCTGCTGCTTTGGTCCTTTGTACTGCTTGAGATCCTCGAACCACTTGGGGTCTACATATTGCTTCAGATCGGTAAACACTTTCTGCAAAACACCAATAGTCTAAGGACTATAATGCATCATACCAGTTGGAATAATTGTCGGTTGAGCATAACTCATACATACAAAAATGATCTCAATGCAATTGTGTATCCATCAATGACAATCACAACATAATCATCAAAAATGCCAACAACAACATCATTAGTCTTCAGACATGTAATGAAATGTTTCATCTTAAAAAATTGCCAACCATCACAAATAACTAGTCATGTCCCCTCTTTTTTCCATGGCAAATAAAAAACAATATTTATGCTAATATCTTCTTATGGCCTCTTTATCATAGGTAATGGCTGATATTTAACCCAGTGTTTTGACATACACTTTTAGCAATCTGGCATTATCTACAAATTTTCACAAACTTCTTCATAAGTTGTTGTAATTGTGGATGGTAATAATATTCACTAACAAGAGAAATGTCTCATCTTGAGAAAAGTGTCCACTTAATCCTCTGCTATGCTTCCGTTTGATTAGGCCTTCTCTTATAGAACCCATTAGAATGCACAATAATATTCCTCTAAAAAATATCCAATATTGGATTAAATAATCCAACCATTATCTCATATCCAAAGTAATAGGTTCCAATAAATCTCTCGAAGCAAGCTATCTGACTCTCTACAAAGTTTACATCTTCAAGATGCAAACCCTAGAGTTCATCAAACCTAGAAACCTATCTTCAACCATGTAAAAAAAATTCATATGTACTTAAGGCATCTACATCTTTATTTTACCTTCAACCCCTATGATTTAAAAAAAGATCTTTTAAAAAATAACGCATTTTAAGTTCCTATTGTCATATGAAATTGTGACCTTTTGGATTGGATCCAACATTCAAATCACACAATGGAAAAGACCATGTGAAGTGTGGGACCTTTTGCAAGGGAGTATAATCTCTAGAGAAGTTCATCTTCCATTTTCATCCATGTGAAAGTTTTGAACCAACGTAACACTTTAATATTATATTAAAAACCTATTCTAACAACCTATAGGAGGAAAAGGGAGAACAAAACATGCAAAAATTAAATGGAGACGATACAAAAATATGATAAGATATATCTCTTTCCCTACACAAAAATGACATAATTAATTAATCAAAATAAAATTAAAATTAACAATCTTTAGTTGTGTTGACACTCAAGCACAACTATGGAGGTTAGGGTTTATGAACATTGAGAGAGAAGATGGTTTTCCATAGCCAACATTCACAAATTAATTTAACAGAACATACAAGTAAGAAAGGAAATGAAACATATACATAGCATGAAGGTAAGAATGTATGCACAACATGCACATGTCAAGGAAAGGAAAGAATTATGGCCACTTCATTTGAAAGCTCAGGGTCAAACTTACAATTGCAAGAAATGCAAGAGAATTACAAATGTACAAAAAGAAATGCATAACAAAGAGAAGGAAGGATAAGGTCAAAATGAGGGGAATGATTAGTTGAATTACAAATTAAAATATCATCCTTGAAGGAAAATCAATGTGAAAGATGAGAAATCCTAGTTGAACACCAAATTGTGTGTGTCGAGGACATGAAGGTAGTTAAATTAGGCTATGAAATAATTCTCAAAGCCCTCAGCATGCCTTTGTTGGCAATATTTATTATTTGTTTTCATTTATGTCAACACTCTACTCTAGTCGGATATTGTCCCGGTTGGATGCTGCTATCCCGGTTGGACCTATCGTGGTTTGTCTTGGTTTTAGTTGATTCTGATTCGGTACGATTAGATCGTTGGATTCAGTTTTGGATGGTCATTCAATTTGGTTATATGCTTCACATGCATTTGGTACATGATTTGGTGCTCTGAAAGCTATCACTTATGTTTTGTTTTACCATTGATATTTTCGGGTACTAGTTGGCTTTACCGGTTGGTGATATTCGATGGATTGGTTAAGTGATTTTTATCTAGATTACATAATTGGTTCCTAACATGCTGAAGGTTTCTACTGGCTGGTGAGATGTGTGGCTTCAGATTGGTTGGCATGATCATTTGGTGGTCCTATTTGGATCTAGTTGGTTATTTTGTGTTATTTACACTGAGGGTTTCTACTAGTTGGTGAAATGTGTGGATATTGGTCTTAGCGTGATTTTTGGAAGATATAATTATTTGAGAAATTGAATTAGGTCCATTCTATGTAATGTAAATCATAATATTGGTCTAGTGGTATTGTGTGATTTAATTTTTGTAACTATGGGTTTATGGGTTTAGGGTTTAGCCGACCTTGTTATCAAGGTTGATAATCTATATTTATAGGTGACTTATTCATGTAATTTGGATAATGGTATGGTGTGGGATATTGGTATGATTATGTCTGCATTATCAGAGAGAGGTTTATGTGCGAACAAGGTCATATCATTCAGTGAAGGATTTTGTATTGTAGGGTAGACATGTATGCTAAACTGGAATTGTATCAAGCATTAGGAGATGCTACTTTCACAATTCATTTTCTCTAGATTGTACTTCGATAATTATGTAGGTTAGTGAGACTTCCCTTTTGTGATGAGCATTGAGCTCTAGGGGGTTGTCCTGATTGCAAGTGCAATCCCCATTGTAATTATTTCACATACTATTGCAGATGTATTATCTAACTATGGGTAGGGTTTTCCACCATATTTTTTCCCTTTACTAGGTTTTTCACATCAAAAATATTGGTGTTGTGTGTTTTGTACTTTCATGCTTTATCTTTCACTATGTTGATAATATTGTGCTTCAGTAAATGGTTTATAAACTGCATTAATTGTTCTACTTGTGTAAAACTAATTCACCCCCCTCTCAGTTTTCCTTCGGTATCACAACTATCTAACAATTGGTATCAGAGTTGTCTAAGAATTGGTATCAGAGCAAGGTCCTCTTTGTAGAATATTAACCGCTTAAGGAGATTAGATGGCATCAACTTGTACATTTAATCCCTATTAGAAGGAGAGTCCTAGATTTGATGGTACAAACTACAAATTATGGAAGGAGCGAATGAATATTCATCTAACATGTCTTGGAGCTGATGTTATAATGAGGATTCAATTATTATTGAGAGGAGGGGTGAATTAGTAATAACAAAAATCTGCAACACTTCGCGAAATTGTACTGGTAACTACTCAAACATGATGAATAATGATGAATAGTAAATACCCAACAGGAACTGAGAGGGGGGGGGGGGTGAATCAGTACACACAAAAACTTCCTTAAACAACTTAAACTACAAAGATTGCACTAACTGGCCAACAATATCACCGATCTAAAACAAGGCACTACCGGTAACACACAATATGACTGTGAAAAACATAAACTGGTTCATCTAGATCATTTTCAGACCTGACATCTACTCTCAACTTCACCCATATGATTAATTAGAAATACAATGACCATTGGATCAACATGTTTTACCAGTTAACAAAAAACACTAAAACATCACATGAAAAAGTATCACACACAACACACTAATTTTTCACATAGAAACCCAACTGGGAAAAACCACGGTGGGGATGAATACCCACAAGTTGTTCTTGAACTCTTCTGATGTTCAATCTAGTAGGAGCCTAGTCGGGTTAAATACTTTACAATAGGTTCTACTAGGAACTGATCCTACTAGGGATCAACTGGTTAAGGGATGGCTAAATACCCAGTTAGAGGTTAAAAACCTATCAAGGGTTACCTTGTCAAAGGATTTAAAGAACACAATAATTTTGAGTCACCCTGTTAAAGGATTTACAAAAATCTTGTTAAAGCTACTTGGTAAAGGGATTTTCCAACTGCTGAAATGGTTAGAAGTCAACAGGTAATACATTGATCTGATAACAACACTCAATGCTAAGGCAGATCCACTTCAGTTTCTTTACATCTGCAATCAGACTCTACAGATCTCTACTCACTGCACTAGTTTGGCAAGAATCAAGTACCTCTTCACTTGCATACACACACAACATTTCCCAACAACTTAAAATGAGAATCATCATCGACCTTATAGACAACAATTAGGTCGGTAGCCAAAAACATAAAACCCTAAGCATCTAGGTTAACAATATAGTCGGTCCAATCCTGGCCATTCAATCACATTACATAGGGTAAAACAATCTTGAACAAATCTCAAGACGTTCTCCATCATTTGCTCTTCAACGCTTTTGGAAGTTGATAACCCATCACGTGCTCTCCACCATTTACTGAGACTTCACACATTCCCAAGGTAGATAGAATCAATCTTCTTCATGCAAGATCATTAAGAAAATTCTTCATGCGCACAAGGTTGACATGGCAACATGATCTGATCTTCATTTCAATGCTAACTCATCATAAGATGTCGTTGGTCAAATCACATAGACTTGAAATGCATCAACTAGAAACCCTAAAGTTGAGACTACCAACTGGTAGTCATATCAAATAAAACCCCGATACAAAAGTTGCATATACCAGTTCACATTCCATCATACCAGTTCACCTTATACCATCATACCGGTTCACTTCATTCCATCATACTGGTTCACTTCATACCATCATATCGGTTCACACTTCAGTATATTGACATCAATGACAACATACAATATCATCATCTCATCCAACTTTGTACATATGCACAACATACAATACCATCATGTCATCCAACTCTGCACATATGCCAACAATCTCCCCCTTTAGCATTGATGGCAATATACAAAGATATATCTCCGCTTCACATCTTCTCCCCAATCTCTTCCATATTATATCTTCAATACTGCAGATATATTCTCTGCTTCACATCTTCTTTCCCTTTGACAACAATGCCAAAGTGGAGGCACAAACATCCATGTTCCACTTTGTTGCTCCCCCTGAGGAGTACCATCCTTCAACACACCAATCCTGAAAAGATTTGACAATGCAATACCTGATTGATGTGGAGCACATACCTTTAGTTCACCTCTTGAAGGGGCAGCACCCCTAATTCCCCTCTTAAATAGATACATGTAGCTTTAGGTAGAGGCTTGGTGAATATATCTACTAACTGCTCTTTACTGGAAACATGTTCCAATACAAACCTCTTTGTTCTGAACTTTCTCCCTCAAGAAATGATACTTGAGCTCAAAGTGCTTGGTTCTAACATGCAATACCGGATTCTTGGAAATATTAATTACACTTGTGTTATCACAAAATATACTCATCGGTTTAGATATAGGGACTTTGAAACCACTTAATACATGCTTCATCCAAATTGTCTAAGTGCAGTTCATAAATGCTACTACATATTCTGCTTCTGCTGTAGGCTAAGAGATACAACTCTGCTTCTTGCTCATCCATGAGACTAGTCTACCACCAAGAAAGAATGCACCACTGGTTGTGCTCTTCTGGTCGTCCACATTACCAACTCAATCGGCATCAGTAAACACTTTGAGATTGAAATCATTATTGTATGGATACCACAATCCATAATCTATAGTTTGCTTCAGATATCTAAGAATCCGCTTAACTGCTACCAAGTGGTATTCTCTTGGACTTTCTGAAAACGTGCAGCAATGCCCACTGCATGTGCTATGTCCGGTCTGCTGTGTACTACATCGTGATACTTACCAATCATTGACCGGTATTCATTCTCATTCACCAACGCTGAGTCATCTTGTTTTGACAATTTACAACCGGTCATCATCGGTGTACCAACCGGTTTGCTGTCTTCCATGCCAAAGGTTTTCAACACCTCTTTGACATACTTGGACTGAGTGATAAAGATACCATCTTTCATTTGTTGAATCTGTAGTCCAATGAAGAACTTAATCTCTCCGATTAGTGACATCTCAAATTCCTTCTTCATTTCATCTACAAATGCATGGCTCGTCTTGTCATTTCCACCAAAAATTATGTCATCAACAAACACTTCACAGATCGGAATATGATCCCTTTCTAACTTCAGATAGATATTCCTATCTTCACTTGTTCTTTCAAACCCAATCTTCACAAGATGGGAGTGTAGACATTCATACCATGCTCTAGGTGTTTGCTTTAATCCATACAAGGCTTTATGTAGCCTACACACCATATCAATGTCTTCTGATAGGGAAAACCCATCTGGTTTCTCTATATACACTTCCTCTTCAAGTATTCCATTCAGGAATGTAGATTTCGCATCCATTTGATACACTTTGATTCCCTTGAAGGCTGCATATGCAAGTAGCATTCAATCTCCTTCCAATATATCTAATGGAGAAAAGGTTTCTCCATAGTCTTCTCCTTCTTCTTGAGCATATCCCTTACATACCAATCTTGCTTTGTTTCTTACCATGGTGCCATCTTCATTCAATTTATTTCTAAAAACCTATTTGGTGCCAATAACATTTTTGTGCTCAGGTCTGGGTAGCAAAGACCATGTACCATTCTTTTCTATCTGGTCAAGTTCCTCTTCCATAGCCTTAATCTAATCTTCATGTTTGTGTGCCTCTTTAAATGTTCTGGGCTCAAATTCAGAGATCATGCAACAATTTTCTTTGACCATTCTTCTTGTAAGAATTCCTGCATCCTTATCTCCTATGATCTGATTAGGATCATGATGTAGCTTTACATACCTAGGAATGATCTTAACTGAATTCTCTTGCTTTTCCTCTTCATCCTCATCTTCATCTTCATCTACATCAGCATCTACTAGTGTAGGAGCACTGTTTCTTGTACTTGGTTGTTTTGCAACCGGTTCCCAGACAGTTACATCCAGTTCATCTACCACTAGCTCACTGCCAGTTTCCTCAGGTTTCTCAGAGGTTTTATCAATTCTAACATTGATAATTTTCAACAATTCTTTGATTCCTATTGTTAAAACACTTGAGAACTTTGCTCTTGGTGGAATACCCTAGGAATATTCTCTCATCAAATTTTAAATCAAAGTTTCTCTAGTGTTCACTCCTCTTGATATAACACTTGCTACCAAATGCTCTAAAGTAGCTTACTACAGGAGTCTTGCTGGTCCAATACTCATAAGGAGTTTTATCCTTACCTTTCTTGATGAGTACTCGGTTCATAGTGTAGACTACAGTACTCACCGCTTCTCTCCAAAAAGTGTGAGCAACCTTTCCTTAAATGAACATCGTTCTGGCTACTTCAACTACAGTCTAGTTGTTCCTTTCTGCTAGGCCATTCTGCTGTGGAGTCTCGGGGGCAAATAGTTGCCTCTTGATTCCATTCTCTTCACAATACTTATTGAACTCACTAGAAGTGAACTCACCTCCTTGGTCTGTTCTAAGGCATTTGATCCTCTTACTGCTTTCCTTTTCAACTAGTGCTCTGAAGGCTTTGAACTTTCCAAAAGCTTCAGACTTGTCTTTCAAGAATGTGACCCACATCATTCTTGAGCAATCATCAATAAGAATCATAAAATACCTATCTCCCTGAACACTCCTAGTTTTCATAGGACCACACAAATTAGTATGCACAAGATCAAGTAAATTATTTGTTGTGAAAGATTTACCTTTGAAGGTTGAGGAAGACATTTTCCCCAGTTGACATTCTCTGCACAAAGGATTCTCCAGTTTGTTTAATACAGGCAATCCTCTAGCTGCCTTGATCTTACTGGCCTTCACAATATTATCTAAATTTACATGGCAGAGTCTCCTATGCCATATCCAACTATCATCAAACTTAGCCATTAGACATTGACTGATATTAGTATTTAACTAAAATAAGTTACCTTTGGTCTGCATACTGGTGGCCATCAGTTCACCACTCTTTCCTTTTATTTTGCATACTCCATCTTTGAATTCCAGAGTGATTCCTCTATCATTCAGCTGAGCAACACTCAAAAGGTTATGCCTGAGACCTTCTACCCAATACACATTATCAACACTTCTTTTTCCATTTAAAGAGATGGACCCTTTACCTTTTACCATACATGGTGCATCATTACCAAATCAGACTACACCTCCATCGTACTCTTCCAGTGATAGAAAATTTCTTCGGTCACTAGTAATGTGGTAAGAACATCCACTATCAATAATCCACTCATTAGAATTATCAAAGCAGGAGACAAGAGCCTTCTTGTCTAACACATCTTCCTTAATGACTACAAACACTATGTCTTCACTTTTTTCATCTTCTGATTCATCATCAGTGACACCTTCATCGACTACAACAAGACAGTTTCTCCTATTTCCTCCTTTGAACTTTTTAAACTTCTCTGGTTTGTCCTTATTATCACTATTAGGACAGTTGACAATAATGTGTCCTATCCTATTGCAAGAAAAGCATTTCAAAGGGAGCTTACCTCTATATTTTCCAGTTCCCTTAGGAAGTCTCTTGGCCAGAAGAGCCTCAAATTTCATCAGGATCTCCTCATTATCCATATCTTTTCTTTGTCTTGGTTCATAGTTGGTACTAGCTTCTTTTCCCTTTCTAGATAGCGTAGTAGATGCTCTAAAGGCTGAATCAGTCTTCTGATCACTACCATCATAACTGTTTAGATCATATGCAGTCAACTTAGCAATGATAGAATCAAGGGATACCTTTGTCTTGTCAATAGATCTCAACTCCTAAATAGCGGCAACCCTTATTGCATAGACCGGTAATAAGGATCTCAAAACTTTGCTAACAATTGTGGAATCATCCATTGTATCTCCCACACTCTTGATATCTCCAACAACAGTTTTAATTCTTATCCCATATTGTTGAATGGTCTCTCCTTCAACCATCTGCATGTCTTCAAATTTTCCTCTAAGGCTTTCTTCCTTAGCCTACTTCACATGCTCATCACCACTATATATAGACTCCAAAGTATCCCATGCATCTTTGGGATTGTCTTTATCCTGAACATCTAAAAACTCAATATCAGATAGACTAGTGATAAGAGCTTCCATGACTTGCCCATTCTCCTGAATTTCTCTTCTTTAATCATCGGTGAGAGTACCAATAGGGACAACATAAGTATTCTCAACATAGTTCCAGCGTTGAGTACCCATGCTTTTAATGTATATCTTCATTCTATCCTTCCATATCTTAAAGTTAGCTTTGTTGAACTTAGGACCTTCCCTCTTCATCATTAGAGTAGGATATTTTCCTCAAGCAGTTAAGCTTATAACATAGAGGACCTAGAGGATGCTCTGATACCAATTGATGAATAATGATGAACAATAAATACCCAACAGGTACTGAGAGGGGGGGTGAATTAGTACACACAAAAACTTCCTTAAACAACTTAAACTGCAAAGACTGCACTAACTGGCAAACAGTATCACCGATCTAAAACAAGGCACTACCGGTAACACACAGTATGACTATGAAAGACATAAACCGGTTCATCTAGATCATCTTCAGACCTAACATCTACTCTCAACTTCACCCATATTCTTAAGCAAGTAATACATCAGAAATACAATGACCATTGGATCAGCATGCTTTACCGCTTAATAGAAAACACTAAAACAACACATGAAAAAGCATCACACATAACACACTGATTTTCACGTCGAAACCCAACTGGGAAAAACCACGGTGGGGATGAATACCCACAATTTTTTCTTGAACTCTTCTGAAGTTCTCTTTGTTAGGAGCCTAGTCCAGTTAAAGACTTTACATCAAGTTCTGCTAGGAACTGATCCTACTAGGGATCACCTAATTAAGGGATGGCTGAATACCCGGTTAGAGGTTAAAACCCTGTCAAAGGTTACCTTGTCAAAGGATTTAAAAAACTCAATAATTTTGAGTCACCCTGTTAAATGATTTACAAAAATCCTGTTAAAGCTACCCGGTAAAGGGATTTTCCAATTGCTGAAATGGTTAGAAGTCAATAGGTAACACTGATCTGATAACAACACTCAATGCGAAGGCAGATCCACTTTAGTTCCTTTACATCTGCAATCACACTCTACATATCTCTACTCACTGTACCGATTTGGCAAGAATCAAGTATCTCTTCACTTGGATACACACACAACATTTGCCAACAACTTCAAATGAGAACCATCATCGACCTTATAGACAATAATTAGGTCGGTAGCCAAAAACCTAAAACCCTAAGCATCTAGGTTAACAATACAGTTGGTCAAATCCTAACCATTCAATCACATTACATAGGGTAAAGCAATCTTGAACAAATCTCAAGATGTTCTCCATCATTCATTCTTCACTGCTTTTGGAAGCTGATAACCCATCACGCGCTCTCCACCGTTTACTAAGACTTCACACATTTCTGAGGTAGATAGAATCAATCTTCTTCATGCAAGATCCTCAAAGAAAATCTTCATGCGCACAAGGTTGACATGGCAAGATGATCTAATCTTCATTTCAATGCTAACTCATCACATGCTATCATCAGTTGAATCACATAGACTTGAAATGCATCAATCGAAAACCCTAAAGTTGAGACTACCAACCAGTAGTCATATCAAATGAAATCTTGATACAAACTTTGTATATACCAGTTCACATTCCATAATACCCGTTCACCTTATACCATCATATCGGTTCACTTCATACCATCATACCGGTTCACTTCAAACCATCATACCGGTTTACACTTCAGCATATTGACATCAGTGACAATATACAATATCATCATGTCATCCAACTCTACACATATGCACAACATACAATATCATCATGTCATCCAACTCTGCACATATGCCAACAATCTCCCCCTTTGGCATTGATGGCAATATACAAAGATATCTCTCTGCTTCACATCTTCTCTGCAATCTCTTCCATATTATGTCTTCAATACTGCAGATATCTTCTCTGCTTCACATCTTCTCCCCCTTTGAAAACCATGGTGGGAATTAGCACCCACAATATGTATTTGCAGTCTTTTAGAATGCACCTTGTTAAAGGACTAGCCCATTTAAGAGCTTACAATATTCCTAGTTAAGAGAAGACCTTGTTATGAGTCACCTAGTTAAGGGATTTTGCCTCAGCCCTGTTAGGAGCTCTACCCTTTTAAGAGTAACCTTGTTATTGGATTTTGAACTCAAGTTTATGAGCCACCTGGTGAAGTGATCTACAATATCAAAACTATTAGGATCTACTCGGTCAAGAGATTTCAAACTGCTATAATTGTTAGGGAATAATAGGGCAAATGATCCGATTACAACACTTCCTTGCTTGCTAGTATAGACCCTTTTCACTACAACTTTGTTACACACACATTGACACTTCAAAATAGTTCGACAATGCCTTCTTCTCAAACCACTAACATAAAATGTCTTCTCCAAGTATCCCTAAATATAATTTTCAATTAGGGCAGCTACAAACCCTAATTTCTAGATGATTTCTACCATTGAATGATCATCGCATGTCGATTTGATAAGTAATCAAACCCTTGTTTCATTATTCTAAGCACTTTGTTGTTTCCCAAGAAATTTGATCCTTTTACGCACTCAAATACCTTCTTATAAGTACACATGGATTATGACACATCATCACTATTGTGTGGGAGAAAAAGTGACACTAAGCAAACATGCCCTAATCTCACTTTCAACCACACACTTGTGGAATACGAAAGAGCCTAGAGGTATCACACAATTGGCTACTTCTTCTTGTGGAAGAGAGAGCCACGGGATACCTATTAGGATTTCTATTCCTTTGTTGCAATTGAAAGATGAAATGATGCAAGTTCAATCCCTAACCCCAAAGTGCAAGTATGAGCTAATAACAAGATTGCAGAATTGAACTTAAATGATGGAAAGCTGTAAACACAAGGATAAGACAAGAATGAAAATGCGTACCCGGAGTTAAAATCTGACTGAAAATGTTCGGGATGGGGGCGCGGGCGCCACTGTCCTGATTCTGCCCCTAAAACTGCTCCGGAAACTGCTGTTTTTGCACTTTGGAAAAAGCTGTCAAAAATGCTGAAAATGCTGTCGGACCAGGGCGCCCAGTAGGGACCAGGGCGCCTAGAAGGGACCAGGGCGCCCAGCGCCCCTATCCTGGTAGGACCAGGGTGCCCCACGCCCCTGTCCTGGTCTTTTTCTCTGAAATTTGGTGGGAAGGTCGGTCTCAGTCTGCTTCTCCCGGATCTGCAACCTGCGGCATCGTCCGAGTCCCGAAACCTGCACTTATATCTGAAAAGGTGTTTGGGCGGCTATATAGGGTTTTGCCTTAGTCAAACCCCCGCTTCGGTGATTTCCACCTCCACGAATAGCCAAGTTGTATTGTAAAATGTATTGTGTGTGCAAGGTCCTTAAATGCAAGAAAGCAAACTAGAGTAACCTAGAAAGTAAACCCTAATTGCTTGTAAATGATAATGTAAATGCTCTAAATCAAAATGCAAAGTGATCTAAAGCATGAATAAATGATATATTGAAGCTTATGCAAAGACATGAAAACAACATGAAATCATACCCAACCCTCAAGGGAGGAGTACAAGCCAATCTTCAGTCGGTAATCTCCTATTGTTCTTCAATGTCTTCCAAGCCCTAAATGAATGAATGAAATTGATGAATACTTGATAGATGGATGTTGAATGTTGTTGAAGTCTTCAAAGATCTGCTCTTTCGCTGCATATAAGGTCCTCAAAATCAAAAATCGGATCCTTTCCAATGAGGAAAGAGAGCTTTTATGTATGAAACCCTAGGTTGTAAATTCGTATTTTGGCCGACCTAGAGATTGAATGTCCCACCAATTTCTTAGGGTTAAGCTTTATTTTATGATTGGATCGTGCTCCCAAAATTTCGGGAAAAATGTTCGGGACCATGTTGCACGGGCGCCATGGTCCCGACAACTTTTCACCAAATTTTTAGGGCCGTCGGATATGATGATTTTAGAGAGAATCCCGAAGTTACAGGCGATTACGAGATGTTTTGACCCCCGAAATCAAGCCCCCAAGTTCGAAATAGGACCTAATCAGGGTTTTTGATTAAATGATGTATTGGAAGAATAAAATGAAAGGGGCACACTTTAATGAAAGGGCCCAACTTTATGATATGGGAGATGATAAAATAGGACCTTAGACCTAATTAATTTAATTAATTAAGTGCTAAAGGGGAAATGCAATGCAAAATGCAAAGTGCGCCAAGGCGGGTGCTAAACTAGGTGTGAAATTGTACCACCCTAGCAAGTGCTTACAATTTACGACGCTACATTTAGCCCCCACTTTAGCGGTCATATGAACACTACGTGCATATGCAAGCTAAAGTACAGAAAAGTAAACATTATTTGAAAAAGGATATATCCATAAGTCTGTCGAACGAAGCCCCCAGCGGTATCTGCAGTACACAGTTAGGAACCGCACCCTACAAAACCACATGTTAGATCACAAAATCACCTAATGCTTACTAAGGAAGGTGATGAAAATTCGAGGGTAGCTATATGCCCCCCCCTGTTTCGGCTTGCTAATTTTAGTGAGTTGAAACAGGGTATCATGTTTACCACTTCGAATTGTTAAAGAATATTGATGACAAATGCTCACAAAAAGATTTGATATGAGATCAAAAACTAATGGAGAATCATTTGGTAAGAAAGAGGACTAAATCTCAATTCCAACACGACAAAGAGTGTGAGGATTTGAGAGTTCTCTAACACAAGATGAGGGATGTACATGGAAACAAAATGCAAAGAGAAGAAAGGAAAAAAAGGCATGAATACACACATTGGTGATCCATGAGTTAGACAAATATAACATCTTCTAGAATAAGACAAAGAAGAGAATAAGAATGCAATACTTCCTTCTTTTGCGAGGTGAAAGTGATTCTTAATGAAGGATGACGCTCCTTTTAACGCAATTAGGAGAGTGAATTCATTATAGATGTATTTTACCAAGTGCAAAAGAGGTTGTAGTCAAGGACTTACACCTCTTGTAAGAGAGAATCCTTGAACAAACAACAAATGCCTACAAGGAATAACATCAAGTAATAAAGTTCACACCATCCACGAAATAGGAAAAAAGTGGATCCTTAGATAAAAATAAGGAAAGATCATTGCCTCAATGAGAAGGATTTACACAATCTTCTAGGGAGAGATTTGGACATAAGCAAAAGAAGAGATATATGAAATCACTCTTGTCCCCATAGGAACAAGAAAATTAGGCTATTATGTTGCTTCAAAAAAATATGATTGCACTTGACATTGTACCATCATGAATGACAATGAGCCCCCAGTAAATGAGCTACCAATGTCACATAATGATGAGCAACATAATAGCCATTAATGTTATTTAAAGACATGATAGACTGAATGAGGTATTTGAATATGACATGCTAAATGCTCAACTATAAGTGAGATCAAAAACATGTATAAAATTGAAGAAGAAAAGTCACAAGAACTCTTAGAAGAGGGATGAGTGTAATTTATTAGAGCCTTATCCCTGGAGGAAAGGACTTTATGATGAATAGGAGATAAAGATTCATAAGTGGATTTAGAAATTTGAGGGGATTCATAAAGAGATTTGTTCATCGCCAAGATTTCCTTATGAGGGGAATGAGAGTTGATAGAAGTAGAGGATGATTTAGTTGAAGTGAGATCATCATCACTACTAAATATAGCATTCACATTGAGAGATGGTCTTTTAGATGCTTTAGTGCGTTTGCAGGGATTATAGCCAAGTCCAAAGGCATAATTGTGAAAATTAGTCTCTAGAGGAACTTTTATCCCTTGTTCATGAGCGCCACAACCATTTCCATGATACCCATGCTTAGCAAAAATGCGAAAACCACGACCATAACGATCAGCCATTTCAGGAAGAGAAGGTGGTTTTTCATAAGACAAAGAATCAAACTCTTCATAATTAGAGGTGTGAGGAGAAGAAGTTTGAGAAGCGGCCACAAAATTATTGCTCATAGATTCAGGTAAGACTGATTGATCTCTAGTTTCTTCCTTCTTTTTAACTTTAAGCTCTCTAGGAGGAACCCTATATTCACCTACAAAGGTGGGATTAAAATCAAGAGATCCCCAATCGTCTTCTGCGAGAACCTTCTCAGGATCAAAAGCCTTTTCATGTGTAGACTCAAGTCGAGAAGGATCTTCTTCAGGAGCTTCAGACTCATCCAAAGAATTTTGATTATTAGAGGGTGATGATTCATCCATAGGTATCTTGTTCAAAGAGTCATTACTAGGAGAGGAAGGCTTAGATGTTTGCAAACGAGCTTGGAGATTAGTGTCACCTATCAAGGTATATGTCTTATTATTATAAATAAATTTAACTTGTCTATGCAATGTAGAGGGGACAACTTGCATACTGTGAATCCAAGGTCTCCCTAATAACAAGTTGTATGTTAAATTTCCCGACATAACATGGATAGGAGTAGGCAAAGTAACAGGTCCCACTGTGACGGGTAAGGTGATAATACCTAATGAAGACTTAGCCACATTATCAAAGCCTCGAATGGGACGAGAGTCAGGCTCAATAAGGGATGTATCCACATTCATCTTATGCAATAGGTTAATGCTACACACATTAAGGCCAGAGCCATTATCTACCAGTGTTCGTCTTATAGCAGTGTCATTTATGATAACCACAATCATCAAGGGATCATATTGATGTTGAATTTCACTAGTAGGCAACTCATCTTGGGTAAACACAATTTGAGCTTTAGGATTCATCACAAAGTTAACCAAAGACACTATATTACTAGATGTATTAGGTGGAGGAACATTCAAATCTTTCAAGGCATCTTGTAACATTCCATGATGAGCGAAATAAGTTTGGATCAAATCCCAAAGGGATATCTTAGCAGGGGTAGTTTTAAGTTGTTCTATGAGATCATATTCCTTACCAAGAACTTGTGAAATACGTGGAGCTTGAGGAAGAATAGGTTGGGAAGGAGGAAGCGAAGTTGGGATAATTGGAGGAGGATTAGGTTGCCTATTGTTTCTAGTATTATAAGTATGGGCAACCGCATGATAACTCTCTCTAGTTAATTGCTTAGAAACTCATAAGGGCTCTTAGAAGAATAACCTCCTTGCACAGTAATAATAGGTTTCTTAGGAGTGCAAAAAGAATCATTAGCATAACCACCTTGAACCACTAAGATAGGCTTATTTAAAGGTTGAGAATTTTGAGAAGGACAAGCACCTTGGACAGTGAAGAGAGGTTTGTTAGGTGTTTCATTCACATGTATCAAATTGATTGAGGATGGTTTAGAGGAATGAACAAAAGTGTTGGAAGAATTATTGATAGTCTTCTCTTGCACTAAAATCTTATCACGGATCAAATCAATTTTAGGAGAGAGACAAGGGATAGGCATTGATGTCCTAGTAGGAAGAGTAATACTAGGAAAGGTCATATCATCCTTTATCATCACAGGATCTACATGGGGAATAAACTCTCTAGGAAAAGGATCAACACTACTCTCTAAAGTCTCACTTTTGAGAGGGAGATCTTTGAAATAAATGTTAACCATCTTGCTTTGAACTAGGGTTTCCTTATGAGTAGAACCAAGTTGAGGAGAGGGAGATGCTTTATTTTTAGAGGGAGAATAATTGAGATTCAAGGAAGGGGAGAAACTATCAAGGGAGTTTCCAATCTTGATTTCATCCCCTTTGGCTAGGGGTAGAGAATAATCTATACCTTCTTCTAATGGTTCATCCCAAATAGTGAGATTGTTGAAAGGAATGTTTGAAGTATTGTCAATTTCGGGAGAGGAGATAACATTGTTTATTAATTCCTCATCCTTAGGAGGGAGAGAATCAATAGATGTGTTAAACTCATCCTCTTTCCTCAAAATATGTTCAATATGATCTTTAGGGGAGAGAGAATTAAGGAAATTGCTTATTATTTCATCTTCTTTCTCTAAGGGATGCTTATGGGTAAGACAAACTTTAGGAGAAGGGTAAGCATTTATCATTAATTCATCATCTCTAGTGGGAATTTTGTTGGAAAAGGAAAGGCCATCACTAGGAAATGTAGGGATAATGTCATCTTCTTGCACACAAGGATCCTCATGAAGGGAGCATTTTTTAGGAGACACAAAGGCATCAAGGGCATCATCCCACAAAGCATGATCATAAAAAGGTTTATCTTTTGATTCAAAAGGAGATATCTCTTCATAGAGGGGATCATTGAAAACAACCATGTTACTAGATTTAGTGGAAGAGCTGATAGGAATGTACCCTTGACAGGAATCATTCAACTTATTTTTCTCATCACAACGAAATGGCATAGTAACAATGTTTATGAGTTTTTGGTAAAATGAAGGTTTGGTATATTTAGGTTTTAAAAACTCATCTAAAGCTTCATCTAACTCATAATCATCACAAATATGAACATCTTGCAAATAAAAATCTGACATTTTGAAATTGCATAAAATTTAAACACACAATGCAAAGAAACACACTTTTTTTTTTTTTTTTTTTCTTTTTAATGAAAATGAAATGAAAACACACCAAATCTAGATCTAGATCTAACAAATGCAATGCAAGAGGAAGCAATGATAGATTCACGTCGGGTTCACCAAAATGTGTGGGAGAAAAAGTGACACTAAGCAAACATGCCCTAATCTCACTTTCAACCACACACTTGTGGAATACGAAAGAGCCTAGAGGTATCACACAATTGGCTACTTCTTCTTGTGGAAGAGAGAGCCACGGGATACCTATTAGGATTTCTATTCCTTTGTTGCAATTGAAAGATGAAATGATGCAAGTTCAATCCCTAACCCCAAAGTGCAAGTATGAACTAATAACAAGATTGCAGAATTGAACTTAAATGATGGAAAGCTGTAAACACAAGGATAAGACAAGAATGAAAATGCATACCCGGAGTTAAAATCTGACTGAAAATGTTCGGGACGGGGGCGCGGGCGCCACTGTCCTGATTCTGCCCCTAAAACTACTCCGGAAACTGCTGTTTTTGCACTTTGGAAAAAGCTGTCAAAAATGCTGAAAATGTTGTCGGACCAGGGCGCCCAGTAGGGACCAGGGCGCCTAGAAGGGACCAGGGCGCCCAGCGCCCCTGTCCTGGAAGGACCAGGGTTCCCCACGCCCCTGTCCTGGTCTTTTTCTCTGAAATTTGGTGGGAAGGTCGGTCTCAGTCTGCTTCTCCCGGATCTGCAACCTGCGGTGTCGTCCGAGTCCCGAAACCTGCACTTATATCTGAAAAGGTGTTTGGGCGGCTATATAGGGTTTTGCCTTAGTCAAACCCCCACTTCGGTGATTTCCACCTCCACGAATAGCCAAGTTGTATTGTAAAATGTATTGTGTGTGCAGACCTAGTGTGTGTGCAAGGTCCTTAAATGCAAGAAAGCAAACTAGAGCAACCTAGAAAGTAAACCCTAATTGCTTGTAAATGATAATGTAAATGTTCTAAATCAAAATGCAAAGTGATCTAAAGCATGAATAAATGATATATTGAAGCTTATGCAAAGACATGAAAACAACATGAAATCATACCCAACCCTCAAGGGAGGAGTACAAGCCAATCTTCAGTCGGTAATCTCCTATTGTTCTTCAATGTCTTCCAAGCCCTAAATGAATGAATGAAATTGATGAATACTTGATAGATGGATGTTGAATGTTGTTGAAGTCTTCAAAGATCTGCTCTTTCGCTGCATATAAGGTCCTCAAAATCAAAAATCGGATCCTTTCCAATGAGGAAAGAGAGCTTTTATGTATGAAACCCTAGGTTGTAAATTCGTATTTTGGCCGACCTAGAGATTGAATGTCCCGCCAATTTCTTAGGGTTAAGCTTTATTTTATGATTGGATTGTGCTCCCAAAATTTCGGGAAAAATGTCTGGGACCATGTTGCATGGGCGCCATGGTCCCGACAACTTTTCACCAAATTTTCAGGGCCGTCGGATATGATGATTTTAGAGAGAATCCCGAAGTTACAGGTGATTTCGAGATGTTTTGACCCCCGAAATCAAGCCCCCAAGTTCGAAATAGGACCTAATCAGGGTTTTTGATTAAATGATGTATTGGAAGAATAAAATGAAAGGGGCACACTTTAATGAAAGGGCCCAACTTTATGATATGGGAGATGATAAAATAGGACCTTAGACCTAATTAATTTAATTAATTAAGTGCTAAAGGGGAAATGCAATGCAAAATGCAAAGTGCGCCAAGGCGGGTGCTAAACTAGGTGTGAAATTGTACCACCCTAGCAAGTGCGTACAATTTACGACGCTACAACTATGTTATGATCATGATAAGATCCATTGTCAAAACTTAAATCATTACCGGTTAAAGATCTAATAGCGGTATTCATTCTTCTTCATAGAGTTCATAATAGTCAATTATAAATGTTCTTTCCGCTTCACAAAACTTGATACGACTTGAATTACAGACCAATTTTATGAACATATATTTTGAATCATAACACCTGAAGCAACACAAATTTTCCAAGTCACATATCTCCTCCACAACCATCAATTCTAGCCGCAGTGCATGATTCAACTTCTCCTTCTCTCCTCTTCTAGTTTTGCATCCAGTCAAACTAGTTGACATCAATGACAACATATACTTGAACATATCAACTTTACCACTCATCTTCTTATTATCATCTCCATCATTTATGCCAACAATCTCCCCCTTTGGCATTGATGGCAACACCAAAAGCTCACCATGCAAAACTGGAACTCTAACTATTATGACTATTGTATTGTTCTTTTCTTCTTCTATTTTGTTTCACTTATTATTCTCTATTCATCAGTTCTTCTCTTTCTTCTCTTCACTATTCTTCTTCCCCTTTACTTTTCTTCTCCCCTTTGACACTAATGCCAAAGATGCAAAGTGTCAAATTCATCTTTTATTGCTCCCCCTGAGGAGTAGCCCTTTTCTCATCAATCCACAGTGAAAGATCTTCAATTAGTCTACTAGATTGATGTTGCAACAACATCTTAGTTGACCTTTTGTAGGGGTATAACCCGTAGCTTTCCTCTGAGATACTCAAAGGTTTCTTTAGGAAATGTCTTAGTGAAGATGTCAACCATCTTCTCCTTGCTTGATACATGATCTATCCTAACTTTCTTTTCTTGCAGTCTTTCTCTCAGATATTGATACTTCAGTTCAATATGTTTTGTTCTAGAATGCAATACATGATTCTTTGAAATGTTTATTGCACTTCAATTATCACAATATATGACCACTGGTTCTATCATATTCTATTTTAATCCTTCTAATACATGTCTCATCCATATTGCTTGAGTACAGTTCATAGATGCAGCCACATACTCTACTTTTGTTGTAGACCGAGAAATGTAACTTTTTTTTTTACTAGTCCAGGATACCAATCTTCCTCTTAGAAAGAATGCACTATAGGTTGCACTCTTTCTGTCATCTATATTACTTTCCCAATGAATATTTGTAAACACCTACAAAGAGAAGTTTTCTTTTGTATGGATACCATAATCCATAATCAATAGTTCCTCTAAGACAGCTGAAAATTTTCTTCACTGCCACCATATGAGTCTCTTTAGGACTTTTCTGAAATCTAGCCACTATACCAACAACATGAGCAATTTCTAGTCTACTATGAACAACATAGTGTAGTTTACCAATCATTGATCTATACTTAGATTCATCGACTAGATATGAATCATCTTCTTTGGATAATCTGCAACCAGTAACCATAGGGGTTCTAAGTGGTTTAGAGTCTTCCATTCCATATATTTTCAATAACTCCTTCCCATATTTGGACTGGTTGATAAAGATTCTTCCTTTCATTTGTTGGACTTGCAAAGCAATGAAAAATTTGTTTCACCCATCAAAGACATTTCAAATTCCTTTTTCATTTCTTCTACAGAAGTTAAACTCATGTCATCATCTCCTCCAAATATGATATCATATACAAACACTTCTACAATCAATAACTTGTCTCCTTCTATCTTCAAGTAAATGTTGTTGTCCTCACTAGTTCTTTGAAATCAAATCTTTATCAGGTGTGAATGGAGTCTCTCATACCATTCCCTTGGAGCTTTCTTTAACCCATATAAAGCTTTATGAAGTTTGCACACCATGTCCTTGTCTTTGTTGGCATTTGCATGAAGATTACATTAATGATATGTTATATTGTCATTGATGTCAATTAAATGGTAATGATATTGTTGATGTTTTTAATATTGTCTTGTAACTAGTAGGATGAGCTAAGTGAAGAAAAATGTAAACCGATATGTAAGTTTAAGAGTTGAACTGATAACCGGTAAAAAGGTTAAACCCTATCAATTGATGTAACCGGTAAACCCTACCTATTGTTTTTGTTAAACCCTAACCAATTAAGGTTGTTGAATTGGTTATGTTAGTTTATGATATGATGATGGGAGGTAATAATGGTGACATGTATGATTATTGTATAAAGACAATTTCAAGTGTTTTTGGCGCATTGTTGTAACAGTTTCTTTGTCTAGAGAATGAGTAAAGTATATTGCATATAATGCAAAGCACGTGATGAGTTACTGAGATCGATGAAGTGGTGATCAAGGAGTGGTCAAGGTTTTCTTGACTAATTTGTTGCCTGGAACCTTAGGGTGTCAAAATTTATCACCTGATTCCTTCAAATGGAGGCCTAATTGCAACCGGTTCCAGTTGTGGCCAAGTGAGTCAAATTTGATGTTCTGGTGGTACTAAACCATGAAATCTAGTTTCATTTGTGTTAAGGTGCTATGAGAACAACCCTCCAAGGATCGTTGCATTGAATTGGTCAAGTGGGCCATTCAAACCCTTAATCCTAGTAGTAGCCCACTCATCTATGCAAGGGTGTGGGCACTCACACAAGAATTTGAGAAGTGTTAGTTGTCTGTAAACAGACATAGTGGAGCCTTGGGGTTTTCCAAGGTGTTTTTTGGTGTCATTGAACCATTTGATTGACTTGGGGTTGTGTAAGGATATTTGGAATTAGGGATTACTATTTTAGTCTGTGAGCCTTAGTGAGTGGTTGGTTCAAGGTTACCTCCTTTTGGTTTGTTGCCTCCTCATCATATTGGTATCAGAGCCTCATTTTTTGAAGATCACTTGGGTGGCGTGGTCTTAGTGTATGTCAAAGGAAGAGATTGAAATAAGGGCCAACAAAATGCCTCCTAAGAGTATGTCATAAGATGCGGTGAACAAGTTGATTGAAGAAATGCTTGATTCCAAGCTTGAAGAATTGAAAAAGACTATGGATAAGGAAGATGGAAGTGACATTGATGAAGAAGGGGATAAAGAAGATTGGGAATCCTCTAAGAGGGTAGAGGAGATACCTGTAAATTAGAGGGAAAGTAGATGCCTTGAGGTAAGTCAATAGGGACACCATTGATGGGTTGCCTATATATAGTGGAAGTATGGAAATAGAAGAGGTGATAGACTGGATTGAGGCATTGACCTATCATTTTGAGTCTAAAAAAATCCCTAGAGATAAGAGAGTTAAGAAGGAAAAAGAAAGGTTGAAGGGGTTTTCTCTTACATGGTGGAGCTATGTACAAGGGGAGAATGTTAAGGAGGGAAAAAGTATGATAACCTCATGGGAAAGGATGAAAACTAGGGTCAAGGCATAGTTCATGCCCATTCACTATGAAGTGGAGATGTATAGAAAACTATAGAACCTCAGATAGAGAGACCTTGATGTGACTACATATATGGAGGAGTTTCATAAACTCAGTCTCAAATCAAAGAGACATGAAGAGAAATCAGAGAAAGTAGCTAGGTACTTGAATGGCTAAGAATGAACATTCAAGATGAGATCAAGATCTTGGCATCGAAGATAATCAACAAGTGTTTTCAATTTTCCTTAAGGGTTGAAGAGAAAATAAAGAGAAGAAGTGAGAAGGGTAATATAGGTAAAGGAGGGAGAAGTTTCAGAGGAAGAGGCAGTTTTGGAGGAAGAAGTCCTAACCAAAGGTCTAGTGGTGAGTCTGGCCAAGGAGAGAAAGTTGGGGACTCAAGTAGCAGAGGAGGCTACCTTGGGAGAAGACCTAATGGAAGGGGTGGGACAAATGGATCAAGGAGAGTATCCAAGTTCTCCAGTATGAGATGCTATAACTACAATCAGATGGGGCACCTGACCTACAAGTTCTCAAGGTGGTTAGAGGAGAACCACTTTGACTAGAGAAGATGAAAGGAGTGTGATATCTCATGAAGTGAATTTGACATCAAAGACGGGAGAGAACCTGATGATTAGGAACACTGCTCAAGGAACCGGTGAAGACTAAGCCACCCCAAAGAAAGGTTTTGTTTAGAGTCAACTGCAAGATTCAAGGTAAGGTTTGTAAAATTGTCATAGATTCAGGGTCTACTAATAACATTATATCTTTGGAAGTAGTAAACAAGTTGAAATTGGAAAGAATACCCCATATTTGTCCATATAGAGTCATTTGGTTGAACAAAGGGCAACACATACTCATCAATGAACAAGCATGGGTAGAGTTCAGTATTGGGGGGTATAAGGACACAATTTTATGTGACATCCTTCCAATGGATGCTTGCCATATTTTTCTTGGAAATCCATGATAGTTTGACAGAAAGGCTCATCACGATGGAGAGAAGAATGCTTACTCTTTCCAAAAGGATGATGTGACTTTTATGATATAGTCAATGGTAGAAGGGGATCCATAACATGTAGGATATAGTGTGATGATGGTGGGAGAAAAATAATTCCTTGATGCACAAAAGGAGGAAGGTGGAGTAGGTTTTGTTTTGATTGTGAAGCGCAAGGAAGAAAGGAAGAAGGGTGTGAATGAGGTAGGACCTAAGGAGTTGAGGGAACTGCTAGACCAGTACAAAGGTGTTCTTGCAAAAGATATACCTTCTTCCCTACCATCTATTAGATATATTAGTTATTAGATTGACCTCATACCGGGAGTAATACTTCCTAACAAGGTAGAATATAAAATGACCCCATAGAAGAATGAAGAGATAGCTAGGAAAATTCAAGAGCTCCTAGATAAAGGATTGATAAGAAAGAGCCTTAGCCCATGTGCAGTGCCTATTGTTTTACCCCAAAGAAGGATGGGAAATGAAGGCTTTGCATTGATTCTAGGGCTATCAATAACATAACCATAAGATATAGATTTCCTATTCCTAGGATAGAGGATATAATAGATTATTTAGGGGGAGGTACCTATTTCTCCAAGATTGATCTCAAGAGTGGGTACTATCAGATAAGGATAAGAGAGGGGGATGAATGGAAGACTGCATTTAAAACTAATGAAGGGTTGTATGAGTGGCTTATGATGCCTTTTGGTCTTTCAAAGTCCCCTAGTACCTTTTTGAGACTAATGAATGAAGTGTTGTAAGAATTTATAGAGAAATTTGAGGTATTCTACCTTTATGACATATTGGTGTTTAGTAAGAGCAAGGAGATGCACTTGAAACAATTAGAGATAATTTTGAAGTGGCTGCAGGAGAAGAAGTTGATGATAAATTTAGAAAAGTGTGATTTCAAGAAGTAGGAATTAGTGTACTTAGGCTTTGTCATCTCTAAGGGTGACTTGAAGATGGATTCTTCCAAGGTTGAAGCTATTTTGAACTGGTCTATTCCGAAGACAATAGGAGAGGTAAGAAGTTTTCATGGTTTGGCAACATTTTATAAGAAATTCATTAGGAATTATACTGATATTTGTGCACCTATTTTGGAAACCATCAAGGGTGGTGGTAAGGTGAAATTTGTGAGGACCAAAGAAACAAATAAGAATTTTGAGTGTTTAAAATAGAAAGTTGGCAAGTACCCAGTCCTAGTATTGCTTAGTTTTAGTAAGGTCTTCACCATTGAATATGATGTAAGTGGATTGGCTATAGGAGTAGCATTGAGCCAAGAGGGGAGACCAGTGACCTTTTTCAATAAAATAATAAATGAAGCAAAGAGGAAGTATTCGTCATATGATTTAGAGTTGTATGCCATGGTACAAGCTCTGAAAAAGTGGAGGCACTACTTGCCTCCTAAGGAATTTATTGTGTATACTGACAATCATTCTCTTAGTTTTTGAATGGATAGGAGAATCTCAGTCATAAGCATATGAAATGGGTTGAAATTATTCAAGCATACACCTTCATCATCAAGCACAAGAAAGGGGTAGTCAATAAGGTTGCAGATGCTCTGAGTAGAAGGGTGTTGACAGTGCAAGAAGTGTAGTTGTAGAGTATGGGTGTTGAAGCACTCAAAGGATTGTATGAATAGGATCCAAATTTCAAGGAGATATATAAGGTATGCTATGAGTTTGAAAGTGCTTTTCATGGAGATTTTTTTTACTACACCTTGCAGGATTGTCTTTTGTTCAAGGGGTGTCAGCTATGTATCCCTAGGTGTTTAATGAGGGATAATTTAGTAAAGGAGAAACATGGTGGCGGTTTAGGAGGTCACTTTGGGCTAAATAAGACTTTGGACCTAGTTAGGAGATTTTACTTACAGCCAAAGATGCAAACTGATATCAGAAAGTTTGTGGAAAGTTGTACTATGTGTCAAAGAGCAAAGGGGGTCTCAACCAATGCAGGGTTGTACCAACCTTTGCCTATACCAAGTAGACCATGGGAAAGTTTGAGTATGGAATTTGTGATGGGATTACCCAAGAAAAATATAGGTCATGATAGTGTGTTTGTTGTGGTAGATAGGTTTAGTAAGATGGCTCACTTTATTCCTTGTAAAACCACAAATGGTGCTAGTTGTATTGCAGGATTGTTCTTCAAAGAGATTGTTAGAATCCATGGGTTTCCTTTGAGTATTGAATCTGACCGAGACAATAAGTTTGTAGGGAATTTTTAGAGAACTTCTTGGAAAAGGTTGGGTACAAATTTTTCTTTTAGCTCAGCCTATCACCCTCAAACCGATGGCCAAACTGAGGTTGTGAATAGGTCTTTGGGAAATATTCTTAGATGTTTGAAAAAGGATCATGGAATTAATTGGGATGTGGTGATACCTCAAGTAGAGTATCCTATAATGATTCAATAAACATAAGTATAGTTCTAAGTCCTTTTGAGATTGTGTATGGTAGTCATCTAAGAGGAAGTTTTTAATTGAGAGATGTCCAAGGGTTGGAAACAGGAGTGGACATGCTGATGAATTTGCAAAGGCCATGAAAGAGGTGCATCAACAAGTCAAAGATACCTTACAATAGAATAGTCAAAAGGTTAAAGAAAGAGTGCATCAGAGAAGGAGATATGTGCAGTGCCAAGTAGGTGACATGGTCATGGTTCATCTTAGCAATGATAGATTTCCCAAGGGAATCCATAGCAAGTTGATGATGAGAAGGATTAGAACTTGTAAAATTTTGGAAAATTTTGGATAAATATGGTCCTAATGCTTACAAAATTGAACTCCCTGATGGTATTGATATTTCACCTATATTTAATGTTTCTGATCTAGCATTGTATAGGAGTCCTCCTACAGGAGAAAGTGTATGTGCCTCTGTTCAGGAAAGTGAGGAATGGATAAAACACTTACCATCTAAGGAGACACATAAGATGGAGTGCATTTTGGGTAGTAGGAAAGCCAAGAAAACAAGGCACAAGACCTATTTTGAGCACCCACTTAAATGATAGGGCCTTCCTGACTCAGAAGCTATATGGATGTTGGAAGAAGATATCAAAAAGCAGGGAGGTGATTTGTAGCATTTGGTCTCTAAAAAGACTTGAGACAAATTTCACCTAGGGAATATGGGGCATGCAAATCTACCTATGAAGACATGAACCAAGAATAAGATGATTTTATATTTGATGTAATAAGACCCTATGGGTTCATTTTGTAATCCAATGTCCTAGGAGTGTGAAATTTTTTTCCATGTTTGGGTCAATTTTTCATCTAGTGTTTGTAGAGGAGATTGAGTCAATAAGGGTCACAATGGTCTAAATTGAGAGATCAAGTGACCACAAGTCTATTCCAGCTATTTTTAATTTTTTAGAATCAAATGTAATCATTTTGGGGGACTATGATGGTATAGAGTCTAAGCTGGTTGAATAATGCAAAAGTTGTCATATTGTCAAATTTATTGTCATGACAATTTTGCACTTTTTGTCTATTGTGACTCTCCAACAGTCAATTTAATTTGAAAAACAGTTGGAGGAGGTTGAGGTCATTTGGGAAAAAAATTTAAAGGCCCCAAACATGGAAGGCTATAAGTTGGTCGATTTGAAAAGGAATTTGAAGTAGCAAGAACTATTGGAAACTCAAAAAACCGTCTAATTTATGTTCATTGCATACTGAAGATGGATTGGTAAGACCGATCATGATATAGATCCTACAATTATATTGTCCTACCTTTTTCTTGCATTCGGTGTGAAGTCTTGAAGTTATCGCTGCCCCATTCTACAAGCAAATATTTACCGAGTAGCCTAAACCCTTAAACTCCTAGGGTTTGACTACAATAATGGGTTTTGGCCTATCAATCCTTAACTGAACACTCTTCTATTATAGGAGATGATAGGCCACTATATCATATGTCATTACCCAAATTCATTAAGAGGATACAACATGGAAAAGAGGATGGACAAATAACCCAAGGTCTAGCATCTTTATGTGACACACATGAAGACACTTCAAATTGGTTCGACAATACTAAAGAAGTCATCGGTTACGAGGGACCTCAAGAAGATCAATTTGGACCAGTTATAAAGAGTAAACACAATGGAAAAACAAAGATATGATGGAGGAAATGTAGAACAAATTGGATTATAACATGAAAACTGATTACAACCAACCAGTAATTGTTACTACTTATCAAATTGCCTTTAGTTATATATTCAAAGCCATACTATATGTTCTGGTCGGTTAGTATTACCGAATCATGCAGTCGGTACACATAGAGAAGTCAGTATGAACAGTCTAGTCAGTTATAGAAGAAAGCAGTCACAGAACGTAGTATTCACCGAGCTATTTACCGAGTATTGTTTCATGGCTACCGAGCAGTAAAGTTAACTCACCGAGTTGATATTCACCGAGTGAAACGTTTTACCAGATACATTGAACCTAGACATGCACATGAAAACATGTTACAAGATCGAGGCACATCTAACCATTTTTACATTGGAAATTGCACTAGAAGATTATGTTTGATTCCAAGGTCAATCTAACCAATGAAATATTTTGTTTAGTTATTCATACGAGGAATCTTTTTGTAAGATCGAAGAAATGAATTAGATCACCACTGTAAGAGATCTATTTATACAACATGATTTTAGGGTTAGAATAAGAGATGTGAGATATGTGTGTGTATGCATGAAGGAAGACTATTACAGAGACACAGAGAGGTCACCGAGAAGGTTATCAGTGAACAGTCGAAGAACAAAGTAAACAAAAGGGTTTACCGAGTTACAATATGGGTTACCGAGGTATGCTACAAGTTAGGTAATCTTATTCTGAGCACATAGAATCTGCTATAGCATTTCAAATGTAAAGTTGCAGATATTTGTAAAGTTCTATTGTAATATTTTGAAGTTGTAAGAGAAACCTTTAACAAGGTAAAAGACTCTAACCAAGTCTATAAATTGTAAATCCTTTTACCAGGTGCAGCATTTATATAGTGTTGTAAAATCCTTTAGTAAGGTAGATCTAACAGATCTTGATACTCCTAACAGGGTAAGCTATTAGAAATAGCTAAATGTAGCTCTAACTAAGCAATCTTTATTATTGCAGTAGTGAAGTTGTGGGTGCCATCCCCACCGTAGTTTTTCTCTCTAACCAAGAGTTTCTGCGTGACCAAAATATATGTGTTATGGAGTGAATCAAGTATGATTGTTATCTGTTTGTTTTAACTTTATTTTATGTTACTACACTATTCTGTTTATGCATAACAATAAGGTTATTATCAAAGAAAGGTTTTGAAGTACTGATTCACCCCTCCCCTCTCAGTACATTAGCTTTCCATATTGGGCCTAATAATTGGTATCAAAGCTTGAATCTTGGAACAATATATCTAAAGAGACTGAAGAAATGATTGGAATGTTGAAAGAAAAGAACAAAGCATTGGCTGATCAACTAAAAGCAATGAAAAGGGAACATAAACATTTCAGTACACAGATGACTGAAAATCTAGATGCATTAAGGATAGCTGAGGATAAAGCAAGAGATCTACAAAGAGAGAAACAACTTGAAGCTCTAGTATCTGATAAGGATGATGAAATCATAAGGTTAACTGGTATTCAACAAAATATGACAGATCAACTAGGTTATGCACATCATGAAGCAATTCTAAAGAACGATGAAAATCAATCATTGAAACTTGAAGTATCAAGGTTGACTGGTGAACTTGAAATAGAGAAGAAATCGAAAGAATCATTGGAGAAAAGTTATGAAGCATCAAAGATGTTGGATGAGCAACTGAATTCAAGAAGACCCTACAAAGAAGGAGGACTCGGTTACAAAGGAAAAGAATAAACCGAGAAAGGAATTCATACTACCGAGAGAGGAGAATCATCAAAGCAAGCTGGAAATAGGAATAACATCAAAAGGAAAAAGCCTATTTCCTACTACTATGGAAATCAAGGTCATACTGCCAACATATGCCAGATCAGAAAAGGTAAGAAACTGAATGTCATTAAGTCCAATGGATATTGTTACAATTGCAATAAATATGGTCACACATCTAATCAATGTAGGACAAAGTCTGTTAACAACTATCAGAAGGCAAAATTCAAAGGATTTTGTAGAAACTGCAATAGATATGGACATAGTACCAAGAAGTGTTGGTTTAAGCAAAAGAACTACATGACATATCCACACCGAGCAAACACTCAAGGTTACCAAACTCACACAGATCCTTTCTGACAATATGCAGCAGTACCATGGGATTACAATACAAGGATATGGTGCGAATGTTGTGGAAGATATGGACATATTAGTGCCAACTATTTTATAAGGTTTGGAATGAATAACCAAAGATCATGGAGAAATCCTGGTATGGCATGTTTTCATTATCACAAAGCTGGACATTTAGCCGGAGATTGCAGAGATCAACCTAGAAAAGACACTGAAGAGATAAAAGAAAAATTCAAGATGATTTGGAAAAAGAAGGAAATTATGTCAGATGAAGAAAGCACCTTACCTACCAAGTTAGGTGCACCTATTCCAAATTAGTCAGGAAAAGGTATGAAGGGACTGCATTCTCTAAAGGTTAAATCATAACAGTTCTTATTCTATTATGTACAAAATTTAGAATCTGCATAGTTAAGATGCAATTAGTCAGTTTATATACTATACAGGAAACTTGTCAAGTCAGTGTATACAGGAAACCTGTCAAGTCAGTTAATAAAGGAAAGTTGGTTACTCGGTTAAAACAAAAAAAAGGGAGTAAATTGGTAAAAGGTGAACCGAGTGCATTTAATGTCTTGACCTAACTTGCACGGAGCCCGATGAGGTATTTTTGAGTACTTAAAAGTGTTTTCACGGTCATTTTCATTCACCAAGTTTTCGACAAGAAGAGCAGAGTGAATCAAAGTGATCAAACTTCATTCAGAATGAACTTTGAGGTATTTACATCAAGTCTATTCACTGTTAAGTTGGTTTCTGATCTAGTCAAATTACTATTGTCTAGCAAGTGTGAAGCATCAGTCGTTTGTAAACCCTAAGGATAATTTGTCAAATCTTACCCGAAACCTACCATGGTGCCCAAGATCCAAGATCCCATAGTTGTCCAAAATGTGGAGAAGCCCTCGCTGAAATATTCTTTAACTCCCAAAGTTGCCTCAGAATCGAATGACAAAACTGCATTTTCACTCATCCCTGATCGAGTCTTGTTAGTAGAAGATTTTAGATTCTTCACCAAATGTCATGTTGAGGAACTCGATCATGTTGAGATTAGTGACACATATGATGAACTTTGCACTGATGGCAAACTGGATAGCAAATTTGAGCATATTAAAATCAAGGGATTAACTGAAGCCCTAGTCTATCCCTCTGTGTTCAAACCCCAGTGGGTTAAGTTTGTATTGAGCAGAGTACATGATGGTTTCATGTGGCTACAAGAGCAACTATTCAAGATCACTAAGGAAGTCATTCACTTGATCACCGGGTATCCCATCTATGATCATGCATGAGCACAAAAAATGATATCATAGAAAGAGCTAATCAATCTAACCAGAGTAGAATCTGATTACCGAGGACTGAAATTGAATAATATCACTGATGCAGAACTCAAGTTTGCAATTAGAGTTATTGGTTACTGTTTCTTCCAATCTGCAAGGGAAAACAGTGTACCATGTGCTGCAGTTGACTTGGCCTACAAAATAGTGAAGAAGGGAATGAAAGTAGACTTGTGTGAAGTACTACTAAAGAACTTGTTTGAGAACATAAACACAATAAGGAAGCCGAAGAAGAATAACTTGGCAAATACACTAAAGTTCGGTTCACTACTTGTATGTATGTTTTTCTACTTTGAGAAGTTCTTTCCCTCAGTCGGTAAAGTAGTATGGGAGCTACACCAACCTATCACCCATCAGATCAATGACTTCATCAAGAAGTTAGGAGATAACTTTAATGATATCATGGATGATTACTTCAGCAAATTCCAAGAGAAGATGCACAACAGGTACAAGATTCCACCACAACTGGTAGAAAAGTACAAGGACAATATATGTTTTGAGGTCGACACTGATTATTGCTATGTAAATGTTGTTGAACTGAGGACTCAATCATTGCAACCAATGGGTTATGAGATTGACTATGATATAACACAACAACAAATTGATGCCTATTTATCATTGCCAAGGCATGCAACCAAACTAAGGTATGGAACCTATGAAGAGGTGAAGGAGAAAGTAAAAATGAGCATTGTAGTACCTAAGGCTACAAGAAAAGCTACAAAGATGATAAAGGTTTTATCTGAGAAATTCAGAGAAGAATCCTCCTCTACACCTGTCAAAGGCAATCATGCCATTACTGAAGAGGAATCAGAAGCTCAAGAGGCTGCAATAACATTGAACACAGAGTTGCCAAAGGGTAAAGTTCTGAAAAGAAAGAAATAGGACATCTCAAAGGCCCTACCAACTCCACCAACAAAGAGACCCAACACCAGAGCATCAACTGCATCACCGAGTAAGAAAGAGAAGAGTGTTACTACACCCAAGGTAACCAAGACCTATAAAAAATCTACTCGGAGACTCATTTTGGCAAAAGAGTCTAGTGATACAGAGTCTGATGATGCAAATAAATTCCAGATTGTAAAAAGCAAAAAGGTAAATATTCACAGTGTTGAAATTTTTTGTGCCAATCTTAAAGAATATGGTGGATTTGTAGGATTTAGATATGTTAAGTATGAGAATAGGAATAATGATGAGAAGCGACAGATTGAAGAAGCTATCATCTGTACACTTCTGAAGTTTCAGCTAGCACCATTAGAACTAGCAAAGTCACTTCCGAGTGAACTATACTTACATATTGATAACAGATGGAAATATGCAAAGGACTCAGAGAGACAAATAAGAGAAAGAAGTCTAGTCCATCTATTTCCTAACATGTCCGTAGCAGAAATCAAGGAGCATTTGACCACATACAATTCTAAATTTCTTGTGAAATAGAGAGCCTTAAAATTGATGAATGGGCTATACATAGATGTGGAGTATGAGACAAAAGCCAAGTGGCAGGAGATCTTCAAACTAAAGGATGTTGCTGAACAATCTCAAATTGAAAATTGTTGATGTCACCAAGCAAGATCCAGATGTCACCGAGCAAGGTCCAAATGCGGTTGACACTATTCAAATTGATGAAGATGTAATGGATGAAGCAACACCGGAGCAGGAAATGATTGAAGGCACTACCTATGCCAAACTTGTCTCTAGTGAATCTGTCTTAGAACAAGTTTAGCCTTATCCAACAGTGAAGCCACCTATCTCAACCGAAGCTCCCAAGGACACTGAGCAAGGCACCGAAGGTACCAAATCTGAAGCAACAGATGATACAACCAAAGATCAAACGTCTCAAGCATAGACAAGCACTGCAAATGTTACAGCTGAGACCCCTAGCACCGAGACACCAAAGGACACTACAATGGCTACAGGAACTGACCAAAGTGTTGCATCTACCGAGGGTTAGTAAGCCTCACAAGCACTTGTCTTAGTTCCACTGACCAAAGGAAAAGAGAAGAAGGTGAGAAAGCATGGTTTCAAATTTGACTTGTCTAAACCGATAGTGTTGCCCAATGTAGACATCTCCAAATTGAAAGGGCAAGCACTCACTGAATTCGGTGAACTATGCAAAGCAAAGGCCGAATAGGAGAAGCAACTGGCCATATAGAAAAAGAATAAAGTACTTCAGAAGGTTAGGACACTACTCACAAAAATGCTACCTTCAGCAACAGTGTCAACCGATGCAGCCATCCATATTCAATTGGATGAACTCCTAAATCAGATTGAAACATCTAGAGTTGATGCATTTGAGTACTTAAGCAAGCTCAAGGATACAGAGCTTACTGCTAAAATGATAGAGGAAGTACAGAAATCCATTGTTGTTGGCAAGTAAAACTTGTCAAATTCATTGTTGAGTTGTCCCCTCAACTCAAGCATATTCTTTATTTATTCCAGAAACTGTGTACATTTTCCTTATTCATTAAAGATGTCAAAAATAAAACTGATGCAATTGAGAAAGAGATCACCGATCTCTCAACTAAGTTGACCACCGAGCCTAAATCAGTTTAGAATTTCTATACAAAGCTTCAACAGCTCATGGCTCAACAGCTAGAGCTCAGGAATGAAGAGCATAAAATCAGGATGGATATAATGACCCTTTAGACATTATTCCTTCCTCATCTCTCATCAGTATAGGAACAGATCAACAGAGCTACACACCTATCAACTACATAAGAGGGAAGCACTCTTGATGGCTTAATATCACTCCTAGCTGATATTCAAGCACAAAATTCATTAATGGAAAGAGTAAAAGATTCACTCTCAGTCACCCTCACCGACGCCCAGACCAAGTATAAGTCTATTTTTTATCAGTTACCGCCTCCGGATGGAAATTATGTGTCTGATGTTTGTCAAAAAGGGGGAGTAATATTATGATACTACATAGAGGAAAGTAATACCCAGCAAAGGGGGAGTAATGCTACATTTGGAGAGTAATACAATTTTGATAATACAATTTTGAGTATTGTATAGAAGGGGAGTATACCGAGCAGAATATATAGAGCATTCATAGCACACAAGCATAAAATAGAACCGAACATGCAAAATTCAGAGTTATGTACAGAATAAAGATAAGGGGAGTATATTTGCATATACTATTTCATTGACTATTGTATATATTGTCAAGTGTAGTCATTTTGCAAGTATATAGTTTTTGAGTTATGACTTTGAAAGTAGTTTTTGTCAAACATCTCAACTAATGTCAAAAGGGGAGATTGTTACTACTTATCAAATTTCCATTAGTTTTATATTCACAGTCATACTATATGTTCTAGTCAGTTAGTATTACCGAATCATTTAGTCAGTACACACAGAGAAGTCGGTATGAATAGTCTAGTCGATTACAGAAGAAAGCAGTCATAGAATGCAGTATTCACCGAGCTGTTTACCGAGTATTGTTTCATGGCTACCGAGTAGTAAAGTTAACTCACCGAGTTGATATTCACTGAGTGAAATGTTTTACCAGATACATTGAACCTGGACATGCACATGAAAACGTGTTACAAGATCGAGGCACATCTAACCGTTTTTACATTGGAAATTGGACTAGAAGATTATGTTTGATTGCAAGGTCAATCTAACCAATGAAATATTTTGTTTAGTTATTCATTCGAGGAATCTTTTTGTAAGATTGAAGAAATGAATTAGATCACCGTTGTAAGAGATCTATTTATTTATACAGCATGATTTTAGGGTTAGAATAAGAGATGTGAGATATGTGTGTGTATGCATGAAGGAAGACTATTACAGAGACATAGAGAGGTCACCGAGAAGGTTATTAGTGAATAGTCAAAGAATAGAGTAAATAGAAGGGTTTACCGAGTTACAATATGGGTTATCGAGGTATGCTACAAGCTAGGTAATCTTATTCTGAGGACATAGAATCTGCTATAGCATTTTAGATGTAAAGTTGCAGATATTTGTAAAGTTCTATTGTAATATTTTGAAGTTGTAAGAGAAACCTTTAATAGGGTAAAAGACTCTAACCAAGTCTATAAATTGTAAATCCTTTAACCAGGTACAGTATTTATATAGTGTTGTAAAATCCTTTAGTAAGGTAGATCTAATAGATCTTGATACTCCTAACAGGGTAAGCTATCAGAAATAGCTAAATGTAGCTCTAACCAAGCAATCTTTATTATTGCAGTAGTGAAGTTGTGGGTTCCATCCGTACCATAGTTTTTCTCTCTAACCAAGAGTTTCTGCATGACCAAAATATATGTGTTATGGAGTGAATCATATATGATTGTTATCTGTTTGTTTTAACTTTATTTTATGTTACTGCACTATTCTGTTTATGCATAATAGTAAGGTTATTATCAAAGAAAGGTTTTGAAGTACTAACTCACCCCTCCCCTCTTAGTACATTAACTTTCCATATTGGGCCTAACAGTAATAATCGGGTTACAGAAATCGGCTCACAAGCTTGTTCAAGATACCCAAAGTACAAAATAGGTCACAACCGAGACCTCAACTCTTAAGGTCTATCTTCTATGCTTAGTCTAACTTCTTAATTAAATTCTAATTATCAATGATTTATATGATAAAAAGGGATCAAAACCTGAAGAACAAGACCTAGCATAGAAAACTAACAAGGTCGGGCTTCACCAAAGAAATTTCTCTGAAAAATCAAAAGGATGAAGAGTAGATCATGGGAAAATGTCGCCACATGCAAAGGAAGATCGGAATCAACTCGTAGGGCTCCACAAGTTTTGGAAGGGATCTAGTAGATCACCAATGCAAATAGGTCTAGGCAACCACAAATAGAAAACCATCAACCGATAATAGGAAACTATCATCGAAATTGGTAGCGATAACTTGCCAGAAAATGATCCAATTTCTCTGAGATTTGGAAATAAGGAAGATGATCAAGTCTTGAAGTAAAATCCAACTCCACAGGTTCTAGTGAGCCAAATTTAGTACAAATAGAAAGAAATTCTGAAAGTGCAAAGAGAAAGAAAAACATAAAGGAAAATATGTTTGGTTGATGCAAGATTACCATGAACTAGGGATGCTCCTGCATCAGACATCAAGGGTTGTTGATAAAGTGAGTCTCTCACTTTGCTGGGGTCAAAGGAAAACCAAGACAGTCTACCTTTTCCTGAGAAATTCAAAATGAATCTTCAACTGGTCTTTCCTTCCACTTCACAAGATACTCTTTATACTTACTGCTCTAGGTACTATGCCCAATCCTATTTTCCAAAATGTCTTCAATTTAATTTGGTTCCTTCTAGGTCAACTATTTCTCCAAGTCTGCAATATTGTCCTCACTGAATTCTTGTTCATGATACTCATGAAGATTTTCAATGTTAAGTACAGATAAAATACTCAGACTATCTGGTAACTCCACTTCTTATGCATTCCCAGAACTAAACTTCCTCAAAATCCTACAAGGTCCAAACTTTCAAATCTGTAATTTGTTATAAGTTCCAACTGGGAATATTTCCTTTCTTAGATATACCATCACTTCATCGCCAACCTCAAATTCCTTATGTCTCCTCTTCTCATATGTATTCTCCTTATACTTGTTCATCTCCTCCAAATATTTCTTAACTTGAACATGCAAGGCTGGCACATGATCTGCAAATTCTTCTACTTCTAAACTTCTTCAGTCTGCACTGCTAATACCTCTAGGATGCACTCTAGTAACAATCTCAAAAGGTGTTCTTCTAGTACTCCTGTTTACAGAATAATTGTAGGAAAACTCTACTTGTGCAAGAATAAAATACCAACATCCGATTATTTATCCAACTAAACATCTCAACAAATTTCCCAAGCTTTGGTTAACTACTTTTGTTTGTCCATCAGTTTGTGGGTGAAAAGTAGAATGAAACTTCAAATCTGTCTTCATCTTCTTCCAAAGTGTTCTCCAAAAATAGCCAACAAACTTAGTGTCTCTGTCTAAAATTATGCTCTTAGGTAACCCATGCAATCTTACTACTTCCTTGAAAAATAGGTCTGCTACATGTAATGCATCTGATGTCTTCTTACAAGGTATGAAATGAGCCATCTTCAAGAATCTATCCACTACCACAAATATAGAATCATTCTCTCTCAGTGTTTTAGGAAATCCAAGTATGCAATACATGCTTCTATCCTCCCAAGGTCTTACCGGTACAGTCAAATATTTATACAATCCCACATTTTGACTACTACCCTTTGCAACTTGACAAATTCTACAACTTTTCACATATTTCCTAACATTCTTATTAATCCCAGGTGAAAAGTAATGCTCACTGACCAATGCTACTATTTTGTCAATAGAAAAGTGTCTAGCTAACCCTCCACTGTGTTTCTCCTTTATTAGGTTCTCCCTCATAGAACTCTTAGGTACGCACAAGTGAACTCCTCTTAATAACATGCCATCCTAAATAAAATAATCCAACCACTTCCTTTTATCTACCATAACTAGTTCTCCACATGCTCTCCAAGGTACTACAAAATCTGGGTCATCATCATACAAGGTCTTCAATTCCTCAAACCCTAATATTGTCACTCTCATCACTATCAACAAATTCGTTCTCCTACTCAATGTATCAACAACTTTGTTACATTTCCCAGTTCTATGCTTCAACACAAAGGTGTAACTCTGCAAAAAAATTACTCATCTCATATGTATCTAATTTGACCTACTCTAACTATTCAAATACTAAAAGGCCTGATGATCTGTATGCAACACAAACTCCTTAGGAAACAAGTAATGTCTCCACATCTTCAAGGCTTGAAATATGGCATAAAATTCTTGGTTATATATTGAATATCTCCTCCGGGCATCATTCAGATTCTCACTAAAATAAACTACTACTTTTTCTTCTCGACTCAAGACTGCTCCTATTGTAGTTCCACTTGCATCACAATCCACTTGAAATACTTTATTGAAGCCCAGTAAAGCCAACATAGGCCGCTCAATCACTTTCTACTTCAATAGTTCAAAAATTTTGTTTTCTGCAATGGTCCACTTGAATTCCTTCTTATCCTTGTCAGGATAACTTGTGGACAACTGAGAGGGGGGCCTGGATAAGTTGTTAACATATTATATCATTTAATCCACTTAATAACCTTTAATAAGATTAAGTATCGGTAAAGAAGAAATAGATACCAGTAAGTAATAAAACTTAACAATGAAATAAATAATCAACATAATGCAACCATACCACATAACACCATGATTTATATGTGGAAAACCTAGAAACGGAAAAAACACTATGGGAAGCCTATCCACAGTCAGATGATACATTTGCAGAAAGTATGTGATACAATGAGGGGCCTACACATGCAAGAAGGCACACTGCCTAGAGCATACTGTCCATTACAAAAGAGTCTCACTGACTAGAAAGAGGTTATAACCACCTCAAGATAAATGGACAACAATCTATAATAATGAACTGCCAGAGATAACATATTTCATGCTTGATTACAATCCCAATTAAGCTCAATACCAGAGGCCTTTAACCTCTTCCTTAATCCCAATTCGATCACCTATGATCGACCAAAACTCCTTCACATATTATATTGCATTTCAATACCACGACACATCTTCCATTCCATACCATACCAAGATCTACAATGAGATCTTACATCATTTTATACCAACCGTAAGGCCTAAACCAATTAGGCCGACAACCTAAAATATATTACGATAAGTTCAATACATAAATCCATATTACAATGATATGCCATGTTGGCTTAAGACCAAAACAACAATAACCAATCCATGGAACACCTTGAAACATCCTGGTAACGTGTAGAGTACATGTTAACTTGATACTGGTCCATAACCTAGATAAGTATCAGACCTATTCTAGTCCACCATGCCAAAGTGATGTCTCCACCTGGTTGAAGCATGATCAAAGAGCATCTTCAATATCCTAAAGTCCATGTATAAGCCACACCAACACCACTTATTCATCCTGTCAAGATTCCTCAGTGAAAGCTCTATCGATTAAACCTTAAACTAATGTTGGTAAGGGTTTACAAGAGTGTATGATAGCATCGGATTACCAAGTCAAAACCAACTGACCAAAACATGCTATAGGAACATGTAACACATAAAATAAAACATACTCCATTGATCCAAACATGCCAAAAGTGTCCAACAGATAGTTTCTTCTGCGGGTAACACTAGATCTTCTAATGGTAACCAAAACTTGTTTATCGGTAACCAACCATAACAGTGAGTGTTGACATCAATGACAAAACATCAATGTAACACATAATCAATTCATCCATAATGCCAACAATCCCAACTCATTGTTTCATTCATAGGGTTACAAACTGAACTAAAATTGAACTTCCAGTAAAAACTAGCTAGTCCATGAAATGATCTTACCTCTCCAATTCTTTCTAATGTAGGCCAATCAACAATTTTTTTTACTTTCTCAAGGTCCATCTTCAAACCATTCTCAGATATCACAAATCCCAAATAGAATAACTCATCCTACATGAAAGTACACTTCTTCAAATTTATCAACAACTTTTCTTCTCTTAACCTCTACAAAACTTATCACAAATGCAATAAATGCTCCTCTTTTGTCTTACTGAAAATCAGAATGTCATCCAAATGCACAATAACAAACTTACCCAATAATTTCTGCAATACCTCATTCATCAGCCTCATGAAAGAACTCTGTGCATTAGTTAACCCAAAAGGAATCACCAACCATTCATATAGTCCTTCATTTGTCTTGAATGTTGTCTTCCACTCATTCCCTTCTTTGATCCTGATCTGATGATATCCACTCTACAAGTCTATCTTTGTAAAGTGTTTGGCTCCACTCAAACAGTCAATTATGTCATCCATCCTAGGCAAAGGAAACCATTATTTCAATGTGATCTTATTTATTTCTCTGGAATTAGTACATATCCTCCATTCTCCATTCTTCTTAGGTGCCAATACTGCTTGTACTGCATAAGGTCTCAGACTTTCTTTGATCAAACCTTTCTTAAATAGCTCCTACACTTGTCTATTCAGTTCTTCATTCTCTACTGGTGTCATCTGATGTGCAGCTTTGTTAGGCAAACTAGCTCTAGGAACTAGGTTCATGAAATGACTGATACTTCTCACAGGTGGCAATCCATCAGGTACATTATCTAAAATGATGTCTTTATATTCTGTCAGCAAATCTTTTATCTCTTCCAGTTGTTCGTCTTCATCCTCTAGATTCTTAATCTTCTTAGGAACTAAGGAAAAACATACGTTCTCATATCTCAATCCATCTAGGAATTTCCTTCCATCCATCAAACAGATTCTAGTATTCGTACAAACTTCACTCTTCAAAGGTTACTCCAAGGGAAACAAGGTTCGCTCCATCCCATTGGCCATAATAATGTATGTATTTTTCCTCCCATCATGTATTGCCTGTCTATCAAACTGGCAACGTCTACCTAATAAAATATGATAAATATCCATAGGCATAATATCACACAAGAATTCATCATGATAATTCCCAATTTTCAATTTCACCAAACATTGCTCACTTACCAAAAACTTCTGTTCATCCTAATCCATGCTATTTGATAAGGCTTGGAGTGTTTCAATATTTTCAAATTCAACTTATTCACCATCTCTTCTAAAACAAGATTATCTGAACTACCACTATCAATAACAACTTTACATTACTTATTGGATACATTACACCTCGTCTTGAACAAATTCTTCCTCTGCAAGGGTTATTCATCTCTCCTAGTATGAGACAAAGCTCCCCTCGCCATCAATAGTTCTCCATCTTCCAGTTTGTTATATGATCCAGTGGGATTTTCTTCCACCATTGCTTCTCTTCTAGCATTCCCTGTCTTCTTATACTTGAAAGAACGATGTCCTTCTCCTCCACACTTAAAGAAAGTTCCCCTAAATGTTCTCTTGTCTTGTCTTCCAAAATTCTCATTCCAGTAGCCATCTAGTTCTTTCCTCTAGTAGATATTTTTATCATCTTTCTGGTAAGAATTACCTTATTTTCTTACTTCCTTGTCCTTGTTCTGATCTGTACAGGTTACTCTACCTCTAATATATCCTCTTCCTCTAGTAAACCTTCCACTTCTTCCTCTATGCCTCTGCTCATGTCTTTTTTTTATCTTCTCTTCAACCTTTAGGGCATACTAGTAAGCTTCTTCAACACTGTGTAATTTGATCAAATTGATTTCATCTTGTATAGACACCCACAATCCATTCAAATATCTTGCAACTTGCTCAACTTCATCATCAACATGTCCAGATCTAATACTCAACTTGTAAAATAATTTGGCATATTCCTTCACACTAGATTCCTTCTGTCTCAAATTCAGAAACTTCCAAAATAGATTTACTTGATAATCAACTGGCATAAATTTTGAATTCAACTTAGCAACCATTCAAGCCCATGTCTTGATCTTCTCTTTAACTCTTCTTTATCTATCAACTTGCAAATGCTCCCACCAAAGAGATGTGTGACCTTTCAACCAGGTACATGTGCATATTTCACCTTCCTTTCTTCTGTAGTGTTTTCAAAATCAAAATATTTCTCCAACTCTGAGATCGAATCCATCAATTCATCTGAATCTAACTTTCCATCATATTCCAATGGGGTAAAATGAGGTTTAGTATTCACCCTACTCAAAACCCTTAAAAACCTTTCCTCATCTGGATCAACTGCTTGTGGGTTTCTTTGTTCTGTCAGGGCTTATTCTCCTTCATCTTCACTTACATTTTCAATATGTCGGCCTCTTCTTTGGGTTGTCTCTGCTATACTTCACAATATTTTCATCACACTAGGGTTTGCATTCCCATGTGCTCCACCATTCCTAGTTCCTCTTCGCGCCATCTTTACACCAGTCCTTTGCAGCTATATGTCAGATCCATAGTCTGCCACCCTACAACAAAAAAAATCTTAGGACAATGAAATCTTTGAAATGAAAACTCACTCTAATACCACTTGAAGTAGTCACCGATTAGGAGGGACCTCAAAGAGATCAATCTAGACCAATCAGCAAGAGTAAACACAATGGAAACACAAAGATATGACAGAGGCAATGTAGAAAAGATTAGATTATAACATGAAAACTGATTACAACCAACCAGTAACAACTGGGTTACGAAAAATTGGCTCATGGATCTGTTAGAACATGTCCAAAGTATAGAATAGGTCACGACTGAGACCTAAAATCTTAAGGTCTATCTTCTATGCTTAGTCTAACTTCTTGATTACACTCTAATGCTTAATTATAATGATTTATATGATCTAAGGGGATCTAGTCAGCCCAAAAAGGGATCAAAACCCAAAGAACAAGACCTAACATGCACCATCAGCAAGGTTGACCTCTGCCAAAGAAATTCCTTTGGAAAATCCAAAGGATGAAGAGTATATCATGGGAAAATGTCAATCACATACCAAGGAACATTGGAATCAATGTTCAGGGCTCTACAAGTTTCAGAAGGGATCTGGTAGATCACCAATGCAAATAGGTCCAGGCATCTGGTAATAAGAAATTGTCATGGAAACCAGTAGCGCTAACTTGCCAAAAAATAAGCCGAAGGCTCCAAGGTTTGGAAATAAGGAAATTTGTTGAGTATTCAAGTAAAATCCAACTCCACAGGTTCCGGTACACAAAGAAAGAAATGCTTAAATTGCAAACGTAAAGCAAAATAGAAAGGAAAATATTTGTGGTTGATGCAAGATTGCCATGAACTGGGGATGCTCCTACATGAAATACCTTCTTCTCAAACCACTGACACAAAATCTCTTCTCCAACCAGCCCTAAATATACTTTTTAGTTAGGGCGGCTATGAGCCCTAATTACATCAACAAGATATAATGAATTTACATTTAGCATAGAAAAACACTCTGCCAAAATACATTATAGATCATTACAACAAATTTCTAGATGATTTTCATTGTTGAATGATCACCGCACATCGATTTGATAAGCAATCAAACCCTTGTTTCATTCTTCTAAGCACTTTGTTGTTTCCCAAGAAATCAAATTCTTGTACGCGTTTAAATACAATCTTATTATTACATATAGATTAGGTTATGATCATGATAAGATCCACAACCAAACCTTAAATCATAAATGGTTAAAGATCTGATACCGGTATTCATTCTTCTTCATAGAGTTCATAACAGTCAATTATAAATGTTCTTTCTGGTTCGCCAAACTTGATGTGATTTTAATCACAGACTCATGCCAATATTATGAATATGTATTCTAAACTGCAATACCTAAATCAACACAGATTGTCCATGTCCCATATCTCAACCATAACCATTTATTCTAACTGCAATGCATGATTCAAATTTTCCATCTCTCCTCTGCTAGTTTTGCATCTAGTCAAACTAGTTGACATCAATGACAACATATACCTGATCATATCAATTTACTGGTCATCTTTTCATTGTCATATCCATCAATTATGCCAATAGCTAAAGTTTGGGAGATAGTAGAAAAAGGATATACACCTCATGATCCTAATTTTGGATCACTGGCATCTCTTGATGATCAGAAGAGAGTTAATAATGATGTCAGAGAGAAAGAAGCATTACTCAGTTCCCTATCTGATGAGAAGTTGTTGAATGTCATAGAGTTGGAAAATTCTTAGTAGATCTGGTTGAAGATGGAAACTCTTTATGAAGGTGACCAAGTAGTAAAGATTGCAAAACTTGAAGATTTGTAGATGAGATATGAAACTTTGAAGATGAAACAAGATGAGAAGATAAGTTTTTTCATGTATAGAGTGAATTAGATTGTTAGGGGAATAAAATGCTGCAATGGAAATGTTAATAAGGATGAGGTTGTTTCAAAAACTTTGAGAGTTCTATCTTTGACTTACAAGATGAAGGCTACTGCAATTAATGAACTTTGGATAATTTCAAGTACCCCTGTTACAAGAGGTGCATTACTTGGGAAATTGATTACTTTTGAGCTTGAGGAACTTGGAGATTAGAGCTCTAATAAAATAGAGATTTCATTTACAACATCTACCTTCGATAAGCAGAAGATAGACTAGAAGTAGTCATATTATAAAGATTTAGAAGACACTGAGAGAGAGGACAAAGAACTTGAAGAGTTGGAAGCCCTAATTTCCAGAAGAATTCCTAAAGGATATGTTGGAAGTAAGTATGAAGGAAAGTCCCTTTTAAATGTTTTTCATGCAATAGGATAGGTCATTTTGCTTCTAGATGTCCCGAAAGAGCTTCTAGGAATCAAGAAAGATTTATGAGGAGTTATAAGCCTAATCCAAAATATCATAGCAGACCTAGATTGAGAAGGAATAATGATAAATAATGTTACTATGTTGGTGATATTGATTTTGGTATTACTGATGATGATGATGATTATGAACCTATAAGTGGATCTGGTAATGGAAACTCCAATAAAGATTGGGTCTTTATTGCTATTAAGGATGATTCTTCAAAACCTGTCATTGATACAAGTCATACTGAGGAGAAAGCCCTAGTTGGTAAAATTGAAGAGAAGGATGAATGGGTTATAGACAGTGGTTTCTCATATCACATGACTGGTGACAAGATAAAATTGGATTATCTGTATCTATAGGTGACTTATTCTTGTAATCTGGATAGCTGTATGGTTTTGGATATTGGTATGATTATCTCTGCATTATCAGAGAGATATTTATTTGCACACAAGGTCATATCATTCAGAAAAGGATTTGGTATTGTAGGGTAGACATATGTGCTTAACTGGAACTGTATTAAGAATTAGGAGATGGTACTTTCATAATTCATTTTCTCTGGATTGTAGTCTGATGTTTATGTAAGTCAACGAGACTTCCCTTTTGTGATGAGCAGTGAGCTCTAGGCAATTGGCATGATTGCAAGTGTAATCCTTATTGTAATTATTTCACATACTTCTGTAGAAGTATTATCTAACTATAGGTAGGGTTTCCCACTGTGGTTTTTCCCTTTACCAGGTTCTCCATGTCAAAAACATTGGTGTTGTGTGCTATGTGCTTTCATGCTTTATCTTTCAATGTGTTGTTTATATTGTGCTTCGGTAAATGGTTTATAAACTGCATTAATTGTTTTACTTGTGGAAAAATAATTCACCCCCCCTTATTTTTCCTCCGATATTAGAACTATCTAACAATTGGTATCAGATTTGTCTAATATCCTTGACAAGGAATTTTCATCAAAATATGTAAATCTAGAAGTAAACTTTCCTTAAATATATGATTAAGAGATTTTTATCTAACATCAAGGGCATGAAGTGGTAAAAAATGAGCATTTCTTTCATCCCTAGTTAATGGAATTCTACAAAATAAGTTAAATGAAACCTTGTATCTTTACAAATTAAAATAATAATTATGATGTATTGAGTCAATCATTTAAATCAATGAGTGTTGATCATGAAAAAATAGAGTAGTAGCAAGCATCAAGGATCAACCATTAGGCTAGAGGAAGTCATTGCTATAAAGTGCCACTAAAGAAGGGCACCCTTATATTTTAAAGGCTAAAAGGAGAAAAGAGAAGGCAGAGGATCAATGATTGAGAATTAGCATATACCTATAACTCTTTCAAAGTTGAAATGGTTATATAGGAATTCTAACACCCAACCTTTAATGGCTAGGTGGAAGGGTGAAAGAAGACCATACATTGACCTTTGGGGATGCACCTTAATCTCTTCTAATGTGTAATGTTTAATGTGTATCCTCAAACCCTACTAGTTGAAAGAAAAAAAGAGTCTAAAGCAAGGGAATTGGGGTTTAGGAATGACCTTCACTCTTTAGGAAGTAGAAAGGGTCAAGGTTACCCCTAAACTTAGATGCTTGGAAGGAAGGTATAAAAGTATGTGGCAAGGCATTGGGGTTCAAGGGTTAGGAATTAAGTTTAACTTATTTTGAGCAAAATTTAAATTTAACTTTCAATCCTATATGTCCATAGATAGGGCAAGGGATTGAAAAGGCATTCGAGGCCTTCTTGGTTACATTTTCCTTAAGGAAAGTTTTGCAAACAACCCATGATCCTAAAAGTGTAAAACACATAGGTGAAAAGAAATAGGAAAATTAGAAATCATGGCTCAGGATTACACTAGGTAGAATGAAATTATGGGAAGTGGAAGCCCAAAGTCTATCATCAAGGGAAGAAATAGTCCATTCAATATTAATCTAATAAATTCTAAATGATAGACTGAGTGTGTCATGAAATGATAAAACTTTGGTGATCTCTTCAGGATGCTTTCCTCCTAAGAGTGGAATCCATAAGCCTTAAGTATTTATTGGGAACTAACTCATTGAGAGGACCCACAAAACCTATTAACCCTTGCACTTAGAGGAAAGATGGAAACTATGCACTCCCTTGAGGTTGTGAATACAACATGTGCATTAATACTTCTTGCAAGTAAAAAACATATAAATAATATTTACATGATAATAAAACCCTAGAAACAAGGTTTGAGATGGATCTAATTTACTAGGATTGGAAGAAAATCACCATATAGCTTGAAAAGATGAAATGCATTGGCTTCTTTGTAGCTGCTAATGACATATGGACCACTCTAGATAGCATCAAATATTAAGTGTCCTACTTTGGCTCTATTTGTATCCCAGTTGAGTACTAGATCTCTGTCTTTAAAGACATTTCTAGTAGCATTCTTATTGAAACAAGATTTGGCATGTGCTTGATGAACCTCAAGTGTGTGCATAGCCTAATATTTTATTTATTTTAGCTCCCTTATCTTATAAATCCATACAATCAAGGCATCTTTTTATATAAACTCTAGCTCATCTGCTAATAAAAGAGATGGTAACTCCAATCAAAGTGGAATCCTTTCTTCCATTGCATAGATCAAAGTATGGACAATTACCAATATCCCTTTTGGGTGTGATTCTATCATCTCACAAGGTTGTATTCAACTTATTATGCTAGGACCTCTAATTGTCTTTTATATTCTCTTGATTATCTAGGTGAGTTTTTTGTCAGAGGAACCACCTAATGTTACAAGTGTGGTTGTTGTTGCACCAAAATATTGACCTATTAATGCTCAATACAACCACTAGACTTATAGAATCCATAGAAGTAAGTTAAGCCATGTCACAAACCTGAGCACTACAATGTGCAACACAAGGAGACCAAGGGCACATGCCTTGCAAAAATCCCCCCCAAGCACTATCAAGGGGTTTAAACCTATGACCAAGCTTTGATACCACTTGTTACAAGTGTAGTTGTCGTTGCACTAAAAGGTTGACCTATTAATGTTTGATAAAACCTCTAGACTTATAGAATCCACACGAGATAGTTAAGCCATGTCACAAAATCAAGTGTTGTGTTGCACAACACAAGGAGACCAAGGGCACACACCTTGCAACATGTAAGCCATTACCCTAGGGATAATAATTTGTTGATGTCTTCAACTATATGCCATGCTTAACTACCCAAGAGCTGATTTGGGTGCCAAAAGATGTCTTGGTATTTTCTAATATGATGGTTGAAGGGGTGCCAAATTTTGTTACAATTCCATCAACGAATTATAATACAAAATATTTTAAGGTATACTTCAATGTAACTACCTTTGTCCACCTAGTGAAGTAGCCTATAGCTGCCAATATTCATTTGTGACCAACAAGTTATAAGATGGTTTTATTATGCCAATAAACTCTAAACCCCATTTTATAAAGGTTGGTCTACTTGAATAAGGTGAAGAGGAAGGGTAAATAATTTTTTTTTCCTACGAGGATAGCATACTTATTGCAATTATTCACCTATATATGATAGTTATTAAATAAGGTTGGCCAATAATAACCATCTCTCATTATTTTATTATTTTTATTGTTCTGGTCCTTGTAGAGAAATGGCATCTTGAGGAGCCATCATTAAATTTTTCTAACAATTTGGTGACTTGATTTTTCTCAATGCATCTTATTAAGACTCCCTTAGACTCACTTATTAAATGTATACCATTTAATAATACATGGGAAATAGAATAAAACCTAAAATGTATTCTTTTGGTCCTATCCAAACTTGTAGGATATCTACCTTCTTGCGATATATCTACCACTACATAACCTCTGCCTACTAAATTAATTTTGGGTCTTTATATCTAAAAACCATATCCTCCATCTTATTCAATAATTCCCTTATTTACCCATCACTTATCCTTATCACCAATTATAAATATCCAACTCTTATAATTTCCAATCAGGTTCAACAAAGGCACTTTTCTATGCACCCCATCCAACATCCCATGTGCATAAATCAATTCATATTATCTCCACATTATTCATCTTATCACATCTAAAACCATTTCTATTGTGGAAGTAACTTGGATGCCAAATCAATAATGCTTAAAATGAGACATCCACTAAAATATAAATATTATTGTGTAACCTCAAAAAAGAGATGCTAAAACAAAATAAAATCTAATCCAAAAGTGCACTTAATCTAAAAATACATAAATTCCTCCCAAATAAAAAAAAACAACCATGTTGATTCCAAAAATAGAATAAATATAGCTAAAATAAAAATTAATGATGATATTTAAAGGTGGTAATCTGAAAGCTAAGCACCTGTATTACATCCCCTAAATCCATTTTGCATTCTTGTATTCAAAATCCACTATCTTGTTTCCTCCATCTTTCTCAAATCACAAATTGACTTTTTATCTTGTCCTTTAATACCCTTCATGATGTGCATCAATGATGGTCTCGATAATATACCCTCATAACCCTCTAATCTAATTTTTCCATCCACACACCTTCCAACACATCATCGCTTACCCAACATGCATTCCCCATAAAATACATTTAATTTATAGCTTTGTATAATCCACTCATGCTAATAAAATTGTACCAATATCTAGCGATTTCTCTAAATAGGGTCCTATCACCTTGGTATGGAGCTAGACACTTGAGCCCTTCCTCCATCTCTATGTCAAAATATTTAAATCCACTTATTTAAATTAATATCCTTATTCATTTCCATCTATAATTATTCACAAAATATTAAAAGTAAAAACACAATAAATCACAAAAATAAGTTGAAAGAAAACTCATTCAATGGTGAAAACCTAGCCACAAGCAACTTTTGCATGTACCATGTGTAAATTTCCCATTATTTTATCTCTATACAAGTGGGAAAAAATTTATTCTATATATCTATCCATCATCTCCCTCATCCTACCTACCTATCCCATACATCACATCTTATGACTTGTATTCCTTCCATCCTCCTCTTGATCTTGAAAAAAAGAGGCGTAATTATCCATGCATGCTTGGGACACCACATAGCATATATTCCCCCATTGCACACTTTTTCTCTAGAAATATTTTGGCTTGAAGTCTTTCAGCATTAACTATGTGACAAACACATGGTGCTGAAGTGGCACTATAGTTTTGGCTGAAAATGTTTTGGCCAAAATAGTTTCGGCCAAAATGGTTTCAAGCAAAACAATTTCAGCTGAAATAGTTTTGACCAAAACCCTTTGCTATAAAAAGTGAACCCAAATTAAAAATTTTCCCTTAGTATAATTTTGGCGGATGAAAAATTTAATGTGTGGTTTCGGTCGAAACTATTTATGTGGCATCCTAAGTGGCACCCTCATCATCATTTTTTAGTGAATACTGAAACTTTTCACTTCTGCTATATTTTTCTACACTCAAATTTTATTTATTTTTAAATCTAAAAATACCCTTTTGTAGAGGTCAAAGTCAATAATCTAGATATATAAATTTTTTAATGTTCTGATTAATATTGACATGTTTTATTTTTTAAATATTACAAATAATTTTTTTAATTTTGAGAAGAGGTTGATTTGAAATTTTAAAAAAAAATCAATCATATTAAAATATTTTACAAAATATGGTTTTCATTAGAGGAGATAATCTTCACCAAAAGGGTGTAATTTGGTTTTTTAAAATGATAAAATTAGTAGACAAAAAGTGATGCCAAATGAAAACCATCAAATTTATCTATGTTGGACATTCAAATGTTAGTATGAGGAAAATTTACATCAAAATTAATTTATTTATAAATTTTTTGCACTCCACATGTCTTTCATCTGTTTGGGAAATTGAAATAAAGAAAAAATACACTTGTTTTCTATTTTTTGTGATGTTGACTAGACCCCTTGATTTTCAGCATTTTTCATCAATAAAAAATCTCCTTTAAATATATAAAAAATATTTTTTTTTTTCTTTTTTGTTTTTATTAAATAATAGGCATAAACATCATGAATATTTCTACATTTGATTAGTTTACATCATTTTGAAATTTAAATTAGAAATTCCACTTTTATGCGGTCAAAGATGAACAATTTTAGTTGTGTTGGCTACTTCCTTTACAAAAGTGTGACACATTTTTATGCTTTTACCACATACTTGAGTTAGTTAGTGTAGTGTCAAAAAATTGTACCCCTTTCAATTTCAACTGCATTTGGGTCTTCATCTTAGTGTTTGTACCCCTTAGCCTGATTGAAGACATGATTATACTCAAAACCTTGATTAGCACCCCCTTGGGCACCTTGATCCTGACCCAAAGTAGGGAAGGACTAGGGTGTGGTGCCCTGGTCCTCACCAGGACCAGAGTGTAGCACCATGGTCCTCCTTAAATTGGGCCTCTTTAAACCCATTTTAGTATTTCAAATTTGAGTAGGATTCCCCTCTCTGTGTCGGTTCATGTCAAAAAATTAATCAATTTTCCTGATAGGCAAGTATATAAAAAGGATTTCCCCTCCTACTTGAACATCCTATAAATTAGAACAAGAATTCAAGCATGCAAGAGATCAAGCAATCAAGCATTCAAGAGAAATTGAGCATCTTTAGTCTTCCTTCAAGCCTTGGAGTAGCAATAAAGTCAAGAATCAAGAATTGAAGTTGAGATCTACATCCTATTTCATGAAACCCTAATTCCATGTGAAGGCAAGGAAAACTTCACAAGGAGGTATAATCATCCAATTTTCAATCCTAATTCAGCTTCTCCCTCAAAAGGAGAACCTTTCCTTTTAGTAATTTCAATTACATTTATCTCAATTTCATGGTTAATTCTGAATCTGGGGTTTGAACTAAGGAAAGCTCCTATTCCCAACCTATTTCCCTTTCATTTTGTGTGTAGGAAACAAGTGCACAGTTGCACTTCTTAGGATAAGCTTCAGACACATAAATGGAACAACCCTTTTTGGTGTGCGGAAAATTCAGAGGATCGTGTTGCTACGTCACAGTCCCTACTTTTTGGGGGCATTTTCAAAGGGAAGATCTGAATCATCTTATATTACTCAGATCCAGGAGGATGACAAAATCTCAAACGTATAGCTCATTATTTTTTTAGTTTTGTCTCCAACACTTTACCCTAAATAAGTATTTCAGCTTACAAAAGAGGGGAAAAAAAATCATAATCAATCAACCCACTTAGTATTCAGTCCTTATCTGATTTATGGTTGAATATAGTGGATTCGTCCCCTCTTTTGAATTTAAAGGAATTGCTCCCCATTTGAAGCAAAAATTGATTAGGTGGTTTCTCCTTCTATGTTGCAAATTGCCAAATAAAAAATTTTCCCTTTACATTTTGGTGAGCCTAACTCCTTCCACCTTTAATTTTGATTTTTTTTTTAGAGCTAAGTGTGTATGATTACAATTTAAATTTTCATTTACAAGTTTGATTTCCTTGCAAATTTAAAACTTTAGAGCTTAAATTCACTAAAACCCTAATTCTTAATTTTAAAATTGAACTGGTGGATTGTCTAAATTTTGAATTAATTATTTCAAATTTGAGATTCTTGTGTAGATTTCAAAATTCAAATTCCAAGATTCAATTTTAAATTTTTTAAATGAACAGGTTAATTTTACAAATCCTAACTTTTAAAATTTTGTAAATTGAGCTTGTGGGTTGTTTAAATTTTGAATTTCCCTCTTCAAACTTGGTTGTTAATTTAAATTTAAATTCAAAATTATAATCTTGGATCAAATTTCAATTTCAAATTTCAATTTTAAAATTAAGTGGTTAATTAAACAAACTCTAATTCTTAAATTTAAAATTTATTCCTTGAATTCCCACATTTCAAAATTTAAATTTAAAAAAAAACGGTTATTTTTAGAAAGCCCTAATTTTAAATTTTATTTTATTTTCAACAATTTCAAATTTGAAAATTAAGAGGTTATTTTAACAAGGCCCCAATTTTAAAATTTAATCTCTTTTAGATAACTTTAATTTGAAAATTAAGATATTATTTTAACATAATCCTAATTTGAAATTTCAATTTCCTAGAAGGTTGCTTTATTTCTCTTTATTCTTTCAATCAATTTGTTCATTTAATTGAGCAATCATTTTTTCCTAGAATATCACATCATTCAATTATTTTGCAAGTTAGATTCCAAAATTCAAATTTCAAATTTTCAAATTCCCTCCCTTAGTACATGTTATTTACTACTATTAGTCCAATCTATAGTATCCATGTGAGAAGGACTTGTAGAATTAAGGCTGCCCAAGGTTTAATTACTGAGGAGATAGAGCCTAATTTGGATAATTTTTTTAATGAGGATATTGGTGGATCTTCAAATCCTACGAATGCCCCCATTTATCCTCATTCTTTAAATAATTCTCATGATGTGGATGAATCACTAACTAGGGTTTTCGTTGACCAATTGAAGAATATTAACAATTAATTTGAAGATCTTCAACAATGGATGAGTCAACAATACCTAGAAAGTGAAGCTCTCCCATTAATTGAAGGATTAAAAATAATGGTTCAAAGTGATAAACTTGGTGTTCATATCTTCTATATTGCTCATATTTTTTATTCTAGTATTATGCCCATGAAGATTTGTGTTGAAGCCCTAGGTTATACACAACCTCCTAGTCAAGTTAATCATTCCATTCCTTTGACTACTCCTATGGCTAGTGTTCCCACATTTACATCAAACATCATGGCTACCTCTACACAAAATGTCAAACTTACAAATTTTAGTCAAGGAGGTAACTCCTCTTATTTGAATCCTCCTACCACAAGTCTTCCATTTGTTACCCAATCTTCTCCTATACCTATGAATGCTAGTCAAGGGAGAAATTCCTCTTCTTTTATTCCTCTTACCATTAATCTTCCATTTGTTACCCAATATTTGTCCTTTGATGAAAATAAAATAATCACAAATCTATTGCCCCTTCAAAGAACACAATAGTAAACAAACAGTTGGGTTAACTTATGAAAGTCTCCCTTTGAATTGTCTTAGGTACAACTCCCTCTTAGATTTTTGACGAATGAAAACAAGAAAATAAGCTATGCATATACTTTTAACCAAAAAGTACCAAAGGCATTTCCACGTTTACACATCACTATGTTGTAAATGCAATTTTTAGAAATATAGTTCTCAAATGAGGGTGAACTCACAAAGCTGGTTCCCACTTTTTGGTACATCCTGATTTTTGCTGAAATCATACATTTTTTAGAAAATATAATTATTTAAGCTTTAAGAGGTCCCATTTGAAGTAATTAATTGAAGAGAGTTAGATCAAAAGCTCTTAGATCAAAATTTCTTGGATAGAACCTCTCTACTTCAAAATCATACTTGCAATGGAGTCTCATTTGCATCTATCAAATGCTGATAAAAAACCAATTTTACATTAGCTTTTGAGGGGTCAAACGAATTCATTTAGAAGGTTTGTTTTTTTAAGGATTTAGTCCTTATTATAAGCTTTCCAAATAGTATAATTTTTAATACATTTAATTTCATTAATATATTTTTATTTTATTTTTATGAATGTAGGTTTTTCACCAAACATGAACTTCTTTGTTCAATGCATTGGGAAATATAGTAAACTAATTCAAAAAAAATTTGAAAAATATCTATGCACTAGGTATTGATGTCTTCTTTCTAACAAAAAAAATAAAACTGAATTTTGATATATATAGAACAAGTTATGTGTTCAAACGTACACCTATATCTAAATTATAATTAGTCGGACTTCAAAACTTAATAAAATAAAAACTATTCAACATATCACTATCAAACCAACTGCATGCCCTTGGAATTGATGTTACAAACCAAAATTTAAAAGAAATAAGTTTTTATCATTTATAGAAAAAAAGTTATACGTTTTGGGATGCACATAACTCTTAAAAAATGTTGTTTGCTGTAAAAAACTACTTTTGAGGGAGATGGAAAAATCAATAAAATTTTATTCAAAAAAATTTGAAAAAAATATATTTAGAATCTACAAAAAAGATGTTACAAATCACTAGTTTACATCATCTTTAAATTCTTAATAGTTTAAAAGTTATAGGTGTCGGAAAGTGAAGGTTTTTTGCAAAATGTTCATCTACGTGTCAAAGTTGGTCAAAAAGTGGGAACCAGTATTGTGAGTTCACCCATGACAAAGATCATAGGATTTGTTACGTCTCACACCTTTTCATTCAAAATAAACTTTCAAGCTATATTTTCATCAAATGCATAACATTTCTTAAATAAACAAGAGAATTCTCTGACAAAAATGAATTCCAATAGAAATTCAACTTCATTCATCAAACACACAGATTTGAAACTCCAAAATATTCACAGATAAATGAGTGTTTTCTATTGGTGTAATTAATTATTCATCTTGGATATAATTAAACTTTACTTAAGTTTACTTAGGTACATGCATAACATTGTAGTTTTCATATGAGACACTTAGGGAGATGTGCTACATTGAGATTGTGTATGTAGAAGAATTTTCACCTTTTATGGTGTGATCTTGTTGTTACTTTATCATATCCACCTATTGTGGAGTGACAATTCCACCTTCGGTGGGTGATCCACCTCATGTGGAATATTTTACTATTTCTCCTACCTACCCTTGCATCTCATTGAGCCACATGCCATCATTGTGTTCTCTCTTGTCTCTTAGCCTTTTCTTTATAAGTAGGCTTGTTGGTGCCCAAAAACGGGTTTACACTGACACAAGGCAGAGACCAAGTTGTTTCTTCTAAATATCTATGGAAATCCACTTCTAACTATTAATATTCTTCAGACTTGGACCAACAATAACAAGGATACAAGATCCTTCTGCACTTTGGGCTCTACAGAACCCGGGAGGGTGATCCCCATAATACCAGTTTGTGATTTCTATGCCACACTCACAAATTATACATGAAACAAAGCAGAAAATCTCATATAAAAACTCAATAGAAAGGGAGAATTATTGGGAATGGAAAATTCCTCAGTGATCCTTAACTAGTTTCGAGTATGCGATGATTAAAAAAAAAACACATGACAAAATACATGTAAATAAAAATATTTTGATATTCAACAAGTTATAGCAAATAAGTGGCGATTATGAACAAAAAATAAACACCAAGATAGTTGCCTAGCTATCATCAGTGCCTTACTCCATTGGGTACATGAAATCATATTGATTAAAATGTATTCCAACAAAATTTATCTAATAACATATAAACCTAAGATAATATTTCCTTGCAATACATCATATTTACAACCCCAACACAAAACTACTTATCAAAATCCTTGCAAATATCCCTACCACTTTGGACTTCTACTCAAGAATTTAATTAGCCCCTTAGACCAAAGCATGAATAGAAAATGCATACACCACAATAGTGCAATGAATGATTAAATCCTTGATAATATGCATTCAAAACATGATAGAACAATACACTGGAGAGAAATGGGTTTAATTTATATTTCTATTGAATAATTTAGTTGTCTCTATGAGAATACAATTCATACATACCTCCTTCAAGAACCTATAGGACTACAAGCATAAGTCTCTTTCTATTTTTGCTTTGGAAATGACCTTTTACAACTTTTTGTTTCACCTAAACTTTTTCTTATGGAAACAAAATTTGGAACACTCCAGGGACCAAAAATTTGAACCCCCGTCTCATAGACTTGAATTCCCTTTTATAAAAAACAAGGGAGCAAACAAGCTTTAAGCCAAAGGAGACACCTGTCATCTCAAAATTATTACATACAATTGCATTCTGTTACACAAATATTCATCCTTGATTTTGTTGATGTAGGATCAAAGTCTACGACCACTCCTCTAAAACTCATGATTAATTTTACCACCATTTCTATTATACAAGTTATATCAAACTGTTTACAACCTTTATTCATCATTCAGATACATACTACTTCACGTACTATATTGTTCATCAGATGGCCAGTCAAAACTCATGACTTCATCACCTTTTTCCCTCTATGGAATATATTTAATGACTAATTTGTTTTCTTCTCTTTCAAAAGTTTAAAAAAGTGATCCTCTGGTAATTATTTTATCCATGCTATCCTCCAGGATATCCATGTTTATCCCTTCACATATCAGGTCTCCCTTGTTTCTCATGACCCTTTCTACCTCCTCCTTCCAAGATTGTAAAGGCTTGATTTCCCCTTCTTCGTCTTCAATATCTGGCAAAAGAGTTTGTTTCAATTCACTAAAACTCTTCATCAATTCCCTTACCTTTCTTTCTATATTCTCCATCAAAATGTGGGCTTCCTGCATTGATTTTACCAACAAATGTGTTGGATGGGGTACATGTGGTCTCTCAACATGATACTTAGAGGCCATGGACATTATTCTGAGCTCATTTCCTATTTGCAACCATTTTGTAAACAGAGGAATTGCCACTTCTTTATCATTGTCAAATTTTTGAATAACATTAAATAACAAAGAATATAACACATGAACACTATTGAGCCTACTATCAAATTTCACATTCAAATGAGTTCGCACTAAGCTAACTATATTCTTTTTCTACCCAACTGATTGATCTTCTGATTCTTTCAGCTTATTTTCTAGTTCAACAATGTTTTCTACAAGATGAGACTGAGTTGGTTCAATTGATCTTGTAGCTTCAGGCTCATCATCATCATCATCATCATCATCATCATCATCATCATCATCATCATCATCATCATCATATGGGACTAATGACATACCAGGGATACCATATCTTGTATCAGGTTGAACTGCTTATCCTCCTTGGACCATAGGTAATGACCTAGACGTTGATGGCTTGGATGGCCTTGTAAGTGTAGGAAAGGAAACCTTTATTTGTCCTTGCACAAAGATTTAGACTCTTGTTTGAAACTCCACACACCTTTGCTGAGATGCATTGTAAACATTGAAAATTTTATCAAACTTTCTTGTGCCAACTTAGCAACATCATCATGTGCCAACTTAGCAACATCATCATTCAAATTTGCATCTTCTACACTTGATGTGTCAGATGCTCTTTTTATAATAAGGCTTCCCCTCAAATTGGGGTTTAAGTCACCGATGTTAGGATTTCTAGGTCCATATTTCCAAGGTTGCATAATCATCCACAAATCTGATCCTTTTAATGCCAACCTTGCTTCTTCTTTTGAATTGAAATGTTGACCTTTTGACTTCCTGATTGTATCAAAAGCCACTACATCTGCTATGCCTCATTTTGGTAAAATTAGGACTCCAGCATGAGTTATAATCTTCATGCCCTCATCAGCAGTGATTTAATTAAATTCTTCCATCATTTCATTCTTGACTTCCTCTTGGTTTTCTTGATCAGATCTATTTGGCCTTTGGTCATTTTTTTCAATAATTCTTCTTTTGTATTCCTAAATATTCATCTTCCATAATAGTTGCAGAAAGGTTGGGATCCTCGCAAAAGTGTCATCTTCAAGGAAATTATCACACGCCTCCTTTCTTGCATCCCTAAAAGCTTTACCCTAAAGATCTAAAGGAGTGAGGTCCAACTACAAATTAGGGGGCAAAGGAGGAACACCGAGTTGCATTTCTGCATTAGTTGCTATGAACATATCTTCCTCTACCTCTTCTTCATCCTACCTTATAGGTGAAAAGGATATATGTGATTGCGAAGGACTTATGCCCAATTCTTCAAGATCAATGATCTTGATTCCTTGAAAAGGATTGATTTGTATTCTAGGGGAAGGCTCTATACTCATTATCTTTTTACCCTTTCTTCTTACTAACCTTCCACTGTCATTGTTTCTCTCCTCTTCATCACTTGTTTCTTCTATTTCTCTTTTCTGAGAAGATTCATGAGTAGGTCTCCTTCCTACCATGCCACCTTCTCTTTGAGACAAAGGAGGTTGTTGTTAGCGATATGGAGGAATTGATTATGTGTTTCATTGATGTTTTGTCATTGATGTGAACACTAGCTATTATGGTTGGTTACTGACATATAGGTTTTGGTTACTAGTAGAAGATCTTGTGTTATTGGTAAGAGGTTAAGGTTTAACCAACAGAGCTTTCAATAAGAATCTTTGACAAAATGCATAAGTGGTGTTGGTGTGACTTCTAGATGGAATTCACGATGCAGAAGGTGATCCTTGATCATGCCAAAACTAATTGGAGACATCGCTTTGGCATGGTAGACCCAGATTAGGTCCGGTACCTATCTAGGTTATGGACCGGTATCATGTTAATATGTTCTCTACATGTTACCAGCATGATTTATGGATTGGTTATTATTGTTTCAATCTAAAGCCAACATGGCATATCATTGTAATATGGATGTATGTAATGATATTATTGTAATATCTTTTAGGTGGCAGACCTAATTGGTTTAGGCCTTAGGGTTTGTATAAAGTGATGTAAGATCTCATTGTAGATTATGACATGGTATGGGATAATGTATATCATGGTTGTGGAATGTAATATCATATGCGAAGGAGATTTGGTCGATCATAGGTGATCGAATTGGGTTTAAGTAAGAGGTCGAAGGCCTCCGGTATTGGGCTTAACTAGGACTGTAATCAGGCATGATAGATGCTATGCCTTGTAGTTAATTAATCTATATTTTTGTCCAATTATCTTGAGGTCGTTATAACCTCTTTGTAGTTAGTGAGACTCTTTTTTAATGAGCAGTGTGCCTTCCAGCATGTGCATGCCCCTCATTGTATCACATACTTTCTGTAGAAGTATCATCTGACTATGGGTAGGATTCCCACCATGGTTTTCCCCTTTACAGGGTTTTCCACATACAAACCATGGTGTTATGTCCTATGATTGTATTCTGTTAATTCTTTGTTTTACTCTTAAGTTCTATTGCTTATTAGTATTTATTTCTGCTATTCCAGTGTTCAATGTTTATGTGCTCTGGTTAAAGGTTATAAAGTGGTTTCATTAATATTATTTGTTGACAATTGATTCACCCCCCCCCCCCCCTCTTAGTTGTCCACTGGTTATCCTAACAATTGGTATGGTACTCTTTTGCAGAAACTTAATCGCTTGAGGTAGATCCTATGACAACTAATACTTCAAATCCATAGACAACTATTTTCAGAAGAGAAATACCTAAGCTTGATGGAACAAATTATGCAATATGGAAAATTCGAATGGAGAGTCATCTTAGATGTCTTAGCAAGGATATTTGGGAGATCACTGAGAATAGATACACACCTTATGATATGGCATCTGGCAATCCTAATCTTGTAGACCTGGACAAGAATATTGAAAATGATTGCAGAGCTAGAGAAGCCCTCTTGTGTGCACTTACTAATCAGCAAATCATGGGATTAATTGATAAATCATCAGCAAAGGTTATGTGGGATAAATTGCAAACTCTAAATGAAAGTGATCCTATTGTGAAAATTTCTAAACTTGATGGTTATTGGGTAAGATCGAAGAACTTGAAGATGGAAGATAATGAAATAATTGCTATATTTATGGAAAGAGTAAATGAGACTGTCATGGGAATTCAATGTTGTGGAGGATCTCTAAGTGAAGATGAAATAGTTTTCAAAGCCTTGAGAGCCCTTCCATCGGCTTACAAACTACAATTAATGAATTGAGAACAATGGTAAACACTTTAGTTAATAGAAAAATTCTGATTGGGAAATTATCTGCTTTTGAGCTTGAAGAATTTGGACCTTCTGGAACTGCAAAATTTGTACCTGCTTTTCATGCATCATCATCTACCAGAAAAAGTGATTGGAAAGCCCTATATGCAAAAGAATTGGAAGACATGAGGAAAGAGGATGAAGAATTTGAGCAAATTGAAGCCTTATTTTCTAGAAGAGTACCTAAAGGACCGACATGAATTAAGTATGAAGGAAAAACACCTTTTAAATGTTTTGCATGTAATAAGATTGGTCATTTTGCATCTAGATGTCTTGAAAGGAATGCGAGATTTGAAGAGAGAGTTAAGAAATCACTTAAGCCTAATTAGAACAAATATAGATTCAAGAAAAGTAAACAATGCTACATAGCGGATGAGGAAGGAGTAAGTGATAACTCTGAGGATGAACTGGCAGCAGACTCTTCTAGTGGATCCGACAATGGAAAGGAATGGGTGTTCTATTCTTTCAAGGAAGATGAACCAGAACCAGCTATCAAGAATGAGGAAAAGGCCCTAGCAGCAAAAGTTGAAGACAAGGATGAATGGGTAATTGATAGTGGATGCTCACATCATATGATTGGAGATAAAAAAAAATTGTCCCTAGAAGAATACAATGGCGGTCAAGTCAGATTTGGAGATGGGAAAGCATGTATGATCAAAGGTAGAGGTATAATTTCTCTAGATGGCAAGCATAATACTGATATTGTCTATTGTAGACACCTAAAATTAACATTAGATTAATTTAAGGCTATCAACATAATTAATTAACTTAATTGTGTTATCCTTATTCCTCTCAGAATCAATTAAATCTAATTTAATTAATCCTGTCACAATAGTCCAATAATTAATTTATCAAATAAATTAATTTCTCCTATTCTTCTAAAGTCCTCTCAATAATTATTTCCTCTAAAACCCACTCAGTTAATTAATTCTAATTAATTAACCTAGTCATGTGATTCCTACAAATCACTTTTCCTAATCCCACTCAACCTAATTATTCCTCCTTGAATCTCTCATAATCATGATTATCATTATTCTCCAATTTTTAATTCCCACTCATGTCACATCAAACTTTGAATCTCTCAAAGAGATTCAAATTTCTTTGAATCCCTCCATGCATCCTTATTTTGGAATTTTTAATTCCTCCCCCCTTTTTCCAAAGGAATTTTATATTCTTGTTTATTTTCCCAAGGCTCCCTTGATCTATGCCTTCTATCCAAAATCAATCTCAACCCTTCATAATCAAATCAATCTTTGCCCTCCATTGGCCTTCTCCAATCTATAAATTGGAGCCAATTATCCTCACAAAAAGATATCCACTTCTCATGCATCCTCATGATGCCCTTTTCTCTTCTCATTCTCTTCTAATTCAAATCCTCCTATCCATCACTCAAATCCAATCCAAGTATCAAATCCTTCAATCCATCTTGTTGAGCACAAAGGAGAGCATTCGACATCCAAAATCAATCAAAGGAGCACATCAAGTGGAGTATCATCCAAGGGCACCTTCACTTCATCAAACTCAATCTGAAGGAGAAGGTAAAATAGCAAGGGAAAATTGTTATTCTTTGATGTTTTTAGCATTTTCATGTTTATTTCATCATGTTTTGATCATTTTCCCTTCTAATCCATTTTCCCCTCTTCATTTTTGCATGCCCGGTGGGACCCACGTCCCTGAATTTAACCTCTTTTTGCAAGTTTTTGTGATTTTTTTGCAAGTTCACATATTAGCGCGAGCCTTTCTAGATCAACACAACCGACTGTTAATCAGTGCGACTGCCTCGGGTTCAGTGTGACCGCATGAAAAGTTTCAATTTTTTTGGGTGCCACTGTGTTTCAGTGCGATCGCCTCGACATCAGCACGTTCGCCCAAAAAATTCTTCTATCTCCTCCTCATTCTTCCTCTTCTTCATTCTTCTCTCCTCGCTTATGTTTCTGTTTCAGCGCGACCGCTCTATGATTAGCACGAGTGTTTCTGTGAAAATTTGAATTTGAAATTTTTAGGCGCTAACTTTAGTTGTATTAGCGCAAACGCCCACGTATCAGTGCAAGCACCTGCTAATCAATGCGAGTGCATTTTGTTTCTGTTCTATTTAAATTTTAAATAATTTTTCTGTTTAGCGCGACCACTCATGAATTAGTACGACTGTTTGCAAATCAGCACGACCCACTAGATCATTTTGCACATTTCCTTCCTTGGGGGCCTTATCCCAAAATCCACTTTTTGAAGCCCAAAATCTCACATTCCTCTATTTTTAGGGTTTTCCATAACTCCTTCCACTTTTATCCAATCACCTCCAAATTTTCCCATATTGTCCATCTCCAACTTTTTCTTCTTTGTCCCTCTTGGACAAATTTTTCCATTCCTTCACCTCTCCTCCAAAATCCTCATTTTATGCTTGCCTATCCCTTAAAAAGTGGCAAAAATATAGTCAAACCCCATTTACCCATCAAAGTTTCCTCCAAATCCACATTTTTCATTAGTAGAAAAGTTTTTATTCATGTTTTTCTACTCATTCCTAAAAAATTAAAAAAAAATAATATTTTGTCATTTTGTTGTCTTTTGCGGGATGCTTGTTAAAGACTTCATTTTCAAACTACTAATCCACTTTTTTGTAGGTTGCCTAAGGAAATCCGACTAAACATTGTTTTTTTTAATCATTTTATTCTAGGCACCTAGATCTTAATTAGGGGTAAAAGAACTCTTGCTTTGTGTGTTTGAGGAAACTCTAGAGGTAGGAGAGTATGCTCTTGTCTACATAGACAATCAGAAATCCCGACCCTCGAACCTTTTCTTGTTTGATTGCATGCTTGCCCTTAGCGGGCCTGCCCTCCCAACTTGCTCTTTGAGAAGGTTAGAGGGGAACAACCCAAGTGAGTACACCCAGACCTGGGGTTCCCAACTCACTATAATAAATAGGCCATTGAGTATGAAAGGATCAATGGTTGGGGCTATATGAGAGTTCACTCTCACATTGGGTTCTTAGTAGGATCCTAGAGATCTCAATCACACTTGCATGACTACTAAGTTCTTGGTGCTTCATTGGGCTATAGGCCTCAATTGTACTTGTGCAACTTCAAAGGGTAGCTCCTAACGTGAAGACTTACTAAACACCTTGTTCATAGTGGCCAAAAAAACCTTCTAGTCATTGGTGCAGGAGGTCGGACCTCTGAAGCCGCCCATATTTTTACGGCCCTTAGTAGAGACACAAAGTTCACCAGTGGGGTCAAGCATCTAAGTGTCCGCTCTGGGTAAGCATAGCTAGGAAACCAATTGGGATCCATTGACTATTTTCTCTTCTCACCATAGGATATGTTGTGAAGGAGCATGAGTGTCTTTTGAGTCTAACTTATTTTGACCATTTTGTTTTCTTTACTTGACACCTCTTGCCAAGTCCATCCCCCACAACCAATCAATCATCCCTCTTTCCAAACTCCATCTTGTCATCATCCATTTCTATCTATCGAAGAAATTTTCCAATCCCCAATCCACTTTCATCCATTCAAACAATCATCCTTCCTCAACTAATATTCATTCTTCCTCTAATCCAATCAAATCTCCAAAATTCCAATCCAATCCCAAATCCAAATCCAAATCTAATCCAAATCCAATCAAGTCCTAATCCAAGGACTAATCCAATTCTAATCCAATTCCAATCCAAATTCAAATCCAAATCCAAATTCCAATCCAAATCCAAATTCCAATCCCAAATCCAAATCCAAATCTAATCCAAATCCAATCAAGTCCTAATCCAAGGACTAATCCAATTCTAATCCAATCCAAATCCAAATCCAAATCTAATCCAAATCAAATCAAGTCCTAATCCAAGGACCAATCAAACCAAATCCAATCAAATCCAACCTAATCCAACCCAATTCAATCCAATTCAATTCAATTCAATCCAATCCAATCAAATCCAATCAAATCAAATCAAAACCAACTCAATCCAATCCATTCAATCAATCATCTAATCCAATGAAATCAAGTCCTAATCCAAGGACCAATCCAATTGAATCAATTCCAATCCAAATCAAAACCCACTCAAAATCTAATCAAATCTAATCCATCATCATTCCAAGCCAAGTCCTAATCCTCATTCAACATCATCTTCATAATCTTTCCCCTCCAAAACATATTCATCCAATTCCTCACTTTCAACATGACTACCCATAATTTCAAAGCTTGGTATGAGAAGATGCTCATGGAAATTCACAAACCTACCTACCAAGTTAATCCCATAATCTCCCACTCTCCTATCATACCTTCACCCATTCCATCTCAACACATTGCACCCAATCTCAATCTATACCATATCTCTTATCCTTCCTCTATCTTCGATAAGGGAAATCCATCTTATTCCGCATCCATATCTCCATCTTATTCCCCATCCATATCTTCATATTATCCCCCATCCACATACTCCTCTAATCCAATATGTATACCTCCATCTCCCCCCCCATCTACAACCCAATCCCCATCCTTCTACAACACATACATTACCTCTACTCCCCATCCAAACCTTTTACTCCATAGTCCTCCAATTATTAATCTTAATCCTCCATCTAATCCTAATATATCCAATTCCAATCCTAATCCTAATCCTAATCCTCCATCTAAACCCAATCCCAATCCTCCATCTAATCCTAATCCTAGAAAATCCATATTATCCATGTCCTCCAAATCCATCATCCATAATCTTATCCAAGACATGCTAGAAAAGGAGACAAAATCCTCACCTCAAAGCAAAGTGGCCAAGTCTCCTCAAGTCCTCCATCCACCCCAATCACCTCCACCTCAAAACAAATCCCAATCCCCCACACTTAATGATACCCCCATTTCTCCATCTACTCACATCAAAGCTTTCATATCTTCCTCCATCACACAATCCCCACAACTTCAAACATGCCAAAAGCTTGTTCCAAAGCATGCTACTATAGAAACCTCTCCATCTCATGATGCATCTCCCTTCACTCCATCTAATGATCCCATTCCCTCCACTCCCTCTCATGATCATATGATTCCTCTATCATTGCATGATCCTCTTCCATCCCATGATCCAATCACCCCTCCCACTCCATCTCATGATAATCTCTCTAGTCAAGATCAAAGTATCCCTTCATCTGCATGTCATGATCCCAATCCATTTACACTTGAAAATAATTATTTATTATTTTTAATTCCTCACATAATTAATTTTGATTCTGATCATGTCTTATACATGATGAATCCTTCCTGAAACTAGACGTTGTGATCAATCATGTTTTATACAGGATGAATCCTTCCTGAAACCAGACGCTCTGATCATGTCTTATATAGGATGAATCCTTCCTAAAACTAGACATTGTGATCAATCAAGTCTTATATAGGATGAATCCTTCCTGAAACCAAATGTTGTGATCAATCATGTCTTATATAGGATGAATCCTTCCTGAAACTAGACGCTCTGATCATGTCTTATACAGGATGAATCCTTCTTGAAACCAGATGCTTTGAACATGTCTTATACAGAATGAATCCTTCCTAAAGCTAGATGCTTTGATCATGTCTTATACAGGATGAATCCTTCCTGAAACCAGATGTTGTGATCAATCATGTCTTATACATGATGAATCCTTCCTGAAACTAGATGCTCTGATCATGCCTTATACAGGATGAATCCTTCCTAAAACCAGACGCTCTGATCATGTCTTATATAGGATGAATCCTTCCTGAAACTAGAAACTCTAATCATTTCTTATATAGGATGAATCCTTCCTAAAACCAGACGCTCTGATCATGTCTTATATAGGATGAATCCTTCTTCAAACCAGATAGTGTGATCAATCATGTCTTATACATAATTAATTATTTTTAATTCCTCACATAATTAATTAATTAATTATGTTAACTAAAATTCTCCTCAATATTAATTAAATATAATTAATATTGTCACTCATGTGTAAACCCCTCATCCCCTTGCACTCTACACTTGGGGGCAAGCTTCATCCACACAATCCTCCCATCCATCTACATCATATCTAAGTCCATTCTCTTATCCTATCTCTGATCTTGACTATCCTATCGATATCCTCCATCTCATATCCCTCATCCTATCAAAATCATCCATGATTTGGAGCATTCAAGCCTTAACCCTCTACCATCCATATCCATTACACCATTATCTTTCAAACTCATACATCTTTATCCACCATTCTTGCATCCTTAATTCCACTACCTCTAGTGTGGGGCATTGCACTCCCTTGCAGCATAGTCCTTGGGTCTCCATCACCCTACCCTCCATCCTTTATTCCTCTATTTCCTATCCATATCCATCCACTTAATCCATCTATCTGAATAATAACCCCCCTCCAATCCAAAGAAGTCCCTCATCCATCTATCCTCTTACCAATCCTTGGTTCTCCCTTGTCATTGGTTCCATTCAATCAAATCCTATCCACCAATCCACCCCGTCTAATCTAATTTATAATCCAATCGTATCTTATCCAATCATCTCTTCCAATTCAATCATTAATCCCGTCCTCAATCCAATCTTATTCAATCATCCATCTCCCTTTTCATCCTATCTAATCATTTATTCTCCTTCCAATCCTATCCAATCCATCAAACTGAGCTTTCCCCATCTACCTAAGCTCGCAATAACTTCTGCCAAATCCAAGCACCCATCCATACTATGTTAATCAAATCCAAGCAAAAATCCTCTCATCTGCAGATCTTGGACATCCAACTTGTCTTTTGTCATTCATCAATCAATCCATCACCTACCCATCGGGATATATCCTTCCCTAGTTTGGCAGTTTATCCAAATCCATATCCAACTCTTGGCAAGAGATATCAGTTGGTCATGCGCATGTTGTTTGCATGCTTGAGCTTTTCACTTTGTTTTCATCTTGTGTCCTAGGACTATATTTTTGCAGGACTGCCTTGATCATCCTATATCCTGGTATGTCTTTGATGGTGTATAATGGGGCATAGTTTTCATGGCATGGTGTGTTTGAAGGTCTTCATTGTATGAACCGACAACCCTGCATTAGTGTTTATCAACACTTGCATGATTGTGTGCAAGGCATTCCTGTTTGACTGAGCGTTAGTCCATGCCTCAGATCTTCATATCATCCTGGTTCTTATAATCAGTGGTGTAGATTATCCATGGCAATATCAAATCTAGGTTTTCTCTCTATACTTGCTCAACAAGAAATCCAATCCATCTATCATTTCTTTGTCTCATTTCATTCACAACACTCCAACTCATCCTACTTCCCTCTTTCATTATCTTCATCCTTTCATCACTTATTCTTCTAATTCCTTTTTGAGAGCACACCTGTGTTCTTCAAACCCGCATGTCTTCTCGAGGGGGCATACCACTGCTTCCTCATCATCCTTCCCCCTCGTCATTCTTCCTCATCTTATGACTGGGGTATCGTGCTACTAGTCCTTATCCTTTTCTTCATCTTATGACTGGGGCATCGTGTTACTAGTCCTTATCCTTTTCTTACACTAAGTTTTATTCTTCTTTGATATAACATCATTTCAGGATGCTATATCAAAGAGGGGGAAAATGTAGACACCTTAAATTAACATTTGAATAATTTAAGCATGTCAACATAATTAATTAACTTAATTGTGTTATCCTTATTCCTCTTAGAATCAATTAAATCTAATTTAATTAATCGTGTCACTATAGTCCAATAATTAATTTATCAAATAAATTAATTTCTCCTATTCTTCTAAAGTCCTCTCAATAATTATTTCCTCTAAAACCCACTCAGTTAATTAATTCTAATTAATTAACCTAGTCATGTGATTCCTACAAATCACTTTTCCTAATCCCACTCAACGTAATTAATCCTCCTTGAATCTCTCATAATCATGATTATCATTATTCTCCAATTTTTAATTCCCACTCATGTCACATCAAACTTTGAATCTCTCAAAGAGATTCAAATTTCTTTGAATCCCTTAATGCATGATTATTTTGGAATTTTTAATTCCTCAAGTTTGAAATTCAAATTTATCCCCCCTATTTCCAAAGGAATTTTATATTCCTATTTATTTTCCCAAGGCACCCTTGATCCATGCCTTCTATCCAAAATCAATCTCAACCCTTCATAATCAAATCAATCTTGGCCCTCCATTGGCCTTCTCCAATTTATAAATTGGAGCCAATTATCCTCACAAAAGGAGCCACTTCTCATGCATCCTCATGCTGCTCTAATCTCCTCTCATCCTCTTCTAATCCTTACTCAAATCCAATAATCCAATATTCCATCAATCCACTTACCTTGTTGAGCACAAGGAGAGCAATCCACATTCACTCATCTCTCTCCAAATCTCCATTTGTCAAACTTTGGAGCTAGAAAAGTTTGTGGAGGCAAGGAGGACAAGGAAGAGATACTTGCAATGGGAGCTTCATGAGTATACTTATGTTTTATTTTGATTTCATTATGTTCTTGTTCAAATCTTTCTTGATATCTCATTTAAATGGTTTTTATGTTTATTGAATACTAATCAGGCACTAACCATCTTATTATGAGACATCTATTATGTAGAAGATTTCAAGTATAATGTTTTAAGTGTTGGTCAATTGGTGGATAAGGGTTTCCAACTTTAGTTTAAAGATAGAAAATGCAAAATCATTAACAAAATTGGTTTGGAGATTGCAACCGGTACTCAGACTGGAGGTAATATCTTTTACTTGAACAATAGAAATAAGACATGTTTGATTTCTCATATTGATGAGAGTTGGTTATGACATAATAGGTTGTGTCATGTCAATTTTTATTGTATTGTTAAGATCAGTTCAACAAAGGCAGTTAGAGATATACCTAAGATTATAAAGCCTCATAATCCGATATGTAAGGAATGTCAATTGGGAAAGCAAGTTAGAACTTCTTTTAAAAGAATACATGATAAATCTAATGATGTTCTTGATTTGATTGACACTAATTTATGTGGTCCAACAAGGACTAGAAGATTTCAAGATGATAGATACTTCATGCTAATAATTGATGATTATTCTAGAATGATGTGGGTGACTTTTCTTAGGGAGAAGTTTGAAGCTTTAAAAACTGGATTGAAGATCAAATATCTAAGATTCGATCAAGGCGGTGAGTTTACTTCTCATGAATTTAATAGTTATTGTGAGAAATGGAATTAGGAGACAATTATGTGCACCTCAGACTCCTCAGCAGAATGGAATGGTGGAAAAAAATAGAAGAACCATTTTGGATGCAACCATAACCATGATGATGGAAGCCAAATTGCCTCACATCTACTAGAGAGAAGTAGTGAGTACAACAGTTTACACATTCAACAAAGTTCACATCAAAGGTAAAACCGGTAAGAGCCCTTATGAATTATGGTTTGGACATACACCTACTGTTAAATATTTCAGAATTTTTGGAAGTAAATGTTATATCAAAAGGGTTGATTCAATTGGGAAGTTTGATCCTAGATGTGATGAAGGGATATGTTGTTCTCAATTTTTTATTACTTTGTTTCTCTACAATAATTTCAAACCTATGTCGCTTATGAGAGAAAAACAATAAATAGAAACAAAAGACAACAATTGACAAGGTTTATAGAGAAACCTTCTACACTTCAAGATCCCACTTAGCTTAGGTGGGTATACCTTTTATAATCACTCTTTCATAACTACAATTCAAGACTTACAGAAGACCAGTACCAACTTGTACAAACCTTATCACTTTTAAACATAACTGAACATAAAAGAAAGACTCGTATTCATTTTTTGTTGATCATCAAGAAGGTCATGAACTTCAAGAAGCTATACCAATGCCTTAGTTAGGCCTTAGAGTCATTCAGAGTTGGATAAGAATTGACAGAAGAAACTTACATACATGTCATCACATTTTCTTAACTCAATCTATATATGCCTAACATATATAAACTCTCACAATATGCTAGACCCAACCATCAAATTCAAGAAGAATAATTGATTACCAATGAAAAGGATTTAAGTATATTTAAATTCCCTCCTTGAGGGAACAACCTAAAAAAATTTTGCAAATTGCTTTGCAAATCATTCAATTAAACAATCCTAGATCATCTAATCAAAATGGTAGCCAATCACACAGATATGAAGACAATAGGAATCAAGACTCAAAATGTTCTGGTCTGTATATTAATATGCTCCATCGAAATTCTACATAACTCAAAATGATTTTCCAAAAAGCAAGAAAAACCTAAATATATTTTTCCAAAGGTTTCTTAAAAAATTATTGTGATGATTTTCTAAGTAGTCTAGGTATCCATTTATAGAGCTATGGATGTGACAAGCTTTGTACTTCCCTAGAAAATATTTTTTTTTGTTCTAACCATAATTTCCCTCTCAAAAGAGTTACATTGTTTACTAAAGAAAATAGAAGTAAAACTAATTTGTTAATCAGCTGGAGAAAGGCCAAATAACTTCTCAATATTCAAAAGTCCAGTCCCAGGTGTCCTCAATTCTTCAAAATTCTGATTACCCCAAAATAATTCGTTACAAGAGCTAACCACTTCTAGTTTCTTGAGGGTTGTCACATGTTGTAGCGTCAACTGATTCTTCTTGATCCTTTGTTTCTTTCATCACATATTTATTTTCCCATTCTTTGAATATTTCATAACAAGGCCATGAGAAACTAACAATTTTATTTTTTAGTTTATTCAAACCTTTTCACTTCTCCTTTAACCGTTTGACTTCGTCTTCCAAAAACCTGAAGTGTGATTTTATTTTTTCAATCTCCTCAATGGTTTGAATAAACAAGGAAGTATCATCTCCATTTATGATATTGTTTATCCACTGTGACAATTTATGGCCTAATTCACCAAGCCACTCCTCTTTATCTTTCAATTTATCATTATTAACAAAACCTTCAGGGAATAGTTAAAGCTTTTGATATGCATATTCTTTTTTTTTTATATATAAGTTTGCCTTTCTTTCTATATGAACCCTGCCCTCTACTAACCTAAACATATCTTTTACCATCTCATAAGTGGCTTTAATAGTGGCATCAACATTTGCCTCCTCTTGGGATAAGTATATGAGCTCTAAATCAGCCTCCCTAGCAATCCATTTATCCAAAATTGGCTCCAAAATAGCCTTATCCTCTTTCAAAGAATTCAAAAGGTTCACAATTATGTTCATATATATATACACAATTGAAGCCCCAACTATATCAGCAAATTTCAAAATTGTGCCCTTGATCTTCTCTTCATATTTACTTACAAAAATCATCTGAGCTTGCTTCAATCTTTCCATCTCATCTTGGATACTTTCAGTAGATTGAAAACCAGGAGTCTCAAAAGAAGGAGGGAATTCAATAATTGGGTTAGTAGGAGGAGGTCTAGCCGGAGAAGAGGCAATCATCAAATTAGAAGACTCACCTTTTTGATATTGCCCTCCCATCTGACTCTTTAACTTTGCAATTGTGTTGTCCTTACGAGCTATCTCAAGTTTAGCTTTGTTGTAGGCTTTTAGGACTACTTCTAACTTCACCTGAAGATTAGCTTTCTTCTTGGCTTCTTTCTCAGCCACAACCATACTGAACTTTGTAGATTCTAAAGTTGTCCTAGAAGCCTCTACCACCCCTGTGTCCTTCACTCTCTTAACAATCATGCCTCCTAAATAGCTAGATTTTGAGGAGTCTTTTCTCTTTTCACTTTCTTCTCTTTTTAATGACCACATAACTAGGGCCGCATGGTCATTTCTGTAAGTTACCCCTAATAGAGGCTTAGTCTCTTTTCTAACTCCATCAAGAATCAATGCATCAACTACATCCTACTCAAGGAGAATCAAATCTCTAGCTTTTGCAATCATTTTCCTCCCCCGCTCAGTGTTAATTGCCTCAAATTATTCTAACATCTCTCGCTTTACTTCTGCCTCAATAGCATATGAATCTTTGTTGGGATGTTCAATCTTCCCTTTCTCACACCTTTCCTTGAATTACCCTATATGTTTCTGGTGCACGAGCACCTAGGAATTAGACTATCTAGTTTTTCAATTTTAGCTTGTACTGACCCTAGCCAAGTTAGTAGTGAATAAGGACTCCAGGAAGGTCCAAGAGTTAGTGTTTTGAGTCAATGCAGGCCTAGGTTGAGTTCATTCTTCTTAGGTTTGCATTTTTGAGTAAATAGTGGATTTGAGTAGGTAATTGACCTTCTTGATGGTCAAAAGTGTCAAAACTTGGTATAGGAATTAGGGAAGGTCAAATTAATCTTATGAAAGTTTACAAAGTCATGTGTGATGACTTATAATATGTCTTATAGGTTGAAAAGATCAAAGGTGCAAAAGTGCAAAGTTGTTGAAAGTTGTCATGAAAACTTTTGAAAGTTGTCATGACAAATTTTGTCCTAAATTTGTTAGTGATGGAATTAGGGATTGTCCAATGCCATAGGATGACTCCGCATGTGGGAAATATATAAGTACCCTCTCTTGCATAGTTACCAAGGTTGGAGAATGTGTCATGTAAGTTCAACAATCTAAAACTACTCATTTTCAAACTAGTTGGCAGCATTTTGGCTTGATTTTACTCATTTTGTAATTGAAGATGGATTGAATCCATTGATCCAGAAATGGATTGATTTTCTCTAGTGTGTTACAATGTTGTTGGTTCAATTTAAAGCTTTGTAGATACTGTTCATTTGTGTTTTCTTTCTTTAGTTTGCAAACAACCAGTTTTGGCTTGTATATAGTAGTTTTTTTGTAAATATGATTGCCCCATGAGTTGCACATGTGCTGCCATCACAGCTTGCTGGTACATGGAGGGAAACCACTTGTATAGTGCACATATGTAGGGAAAATTTTTGGAGTAGACTATAAGCATGATTGTCACCTTGTTCTAGGCGAGTCCAGGAGCAACCCGGCTAGAGGAAATAAGGTGAAAACATGGTGTAAAGTGCAGGGGTGAGTACCAAATCACTATCCAGGATTTTGGAGGGGTTCAAGGAGTTGGTATAGAGTTACCAATTCAAGGAGGAGCCATGATAAGTTCATTTAATATTAACTCAAACCCCAATCTGTCCATTCACTGTTGGTTAGAGGCCTAAAAAACCCTTCAAAACCCTCATTTTGGGGTTAGCACATTGAATGGTAGAGCAAGAAGCGAAAGCCAAAAAAAAATATTGAGGTTAAATGAAACATTGAAGGAAATCCAAAATTGTTAGGGTGTCTTTTGGACCGTTTTCACTCAAGCCCTTAAAAACCAGTTTTAAGAGGCCTAATTGGGTTAATTCCTTGTAGCCCTTTTCTAGGAAAGATTTTGAAATTGGTAAGAAACCTATTGATTGAAAACCTCAAATAGACCCTAAATGCATCCAAAACATGAAAGAAGACACCTCCACACTACTACATCATCTCAGAATTGTAGGAGGTCAATTTGACAGCTTGAAGCCAAGAAGCCATAATTGAGCACAAGGGAAGCACTATGAATTGGTAGGGTTCCTAGCCAAATAACTTTAAGAAAACACCTTAGAAAGGTCAAGAATCAAGCCCTAAAAGAGATTGAGAAGGACTTGGAGGTCTAGAGAGCAACTAGGCCTGGTGATTTGTTGGAATTGAGCAACACCAGCTGGGTGAAGTGTTCAGCAAACTAGGTGAACCCCATCAGTTTCCTCCAAACAAATTGTAAAAATGCTCCTATTTTACTAAAATTATTTTCTGCCAAAAATTCCTCACTGGCCTTCTTAATGACAAGGTCCAGTTCCTTGCCTACAAACTCTTCAACAATCAAGTCCATTTTGGCACTTGTTGGCTCTTCTGGCATTCGCTCTTGCAACTCACCATAGGTGCATGCAATTTCTCCAAGACTCCCTAATTGAAATAATTGTTCAACTACTACATGCTCATCTCCTATGTGTAAAGGCTCATTTGACTGCACTTCTTTCACTAACCATTGCCTTTTTGGGGAAGCTTGCAAGTCAGTGACATCTTCTATTGGCCTTTTTCCCTTTGAAGTAGAGGGATCATCCCTTTTGGGCATTAATATGTTATACCATGTGTATGCAAGCAAAGTGAGCGAATAAAACTTAATATTTGAAAATATATTAGAATACTAGTCCACACACACACACAGGACTTCTTGGTGCAAGCTATGGAATAACGTAGTGTTACTCAGCTTCCCAAGGAGCGTCCCATGGTTCTCTATCTCACAATGTCCCTCAAACCAACGTTTTTGCTCTCAGATCACTGAGCAAAATGGTTTAGGGATGGCAAATATGAGAATGAGAGATGCTTTTGCTAAATTTAGTATGAAATAGATGTGAAGCTATGTATGATGCTAAAAAAACAATAAACTAAATGATAAGATGACAGGGTTAGTATGAATAATATCCTAGCATACTATATTTAGTCTATGATCGAGCTAAACTGATAAAGAAAGTAATCTAAACATGCATATTTAGTCTAATTCCTGATCTAAAAGAGGCTAAATGAGGAGCATAAAGATGATATGAAAAAGCTTGAAAGTACTTGAGCATAAGTATAATGCTTCAAATTTGAAAGATGATTGTTGAGAATGGAGGAATGAGAGCTCTATTTAAAGCATAAACAGGGCAATGGATGGTCAAGATTGAAAGGTTTAATCAAGGGCCAGGTTTGAAAGTTGGGGATCCATGTGCACAATTGGCACCAATGACATGGTGACAAATGTCAACATAAGATTGGGTTGAAAGAAGGGGTTGGAGGTATTGAATGCCTGAGAAGACCTCATGGTTATCTAAAGGCTAAGGGTCAAGTCTAAGTTAGGCTTACCCACTAGATTAAGAGTTAATCCAAGGATAAACCTTTGTGCAAATGATTAAGAGATAATCATGGTCAAAGCATTAATGGCCTGATGAGACCCTTGGGTTGGGTAGAGGTTGAGTCAAAACAAATGTTTTAACCATGTGGGAGGGTTTGAATTAACCATTAATGGTTATTGGAGACTTTGTGGATTAAGTGGTTGAAGGTTGAAAGCCCTCAATGGTTTTCAAATACTTTAAGGGTTTTGGTGGTTGAAGGTTGAAAACCTTTAATGGTTATCAAAGACTTTAAGCCATTTGAGAAGTGACTTCCTTTTGCTTAGGGATGTGACAAAGTTTAGAGGAGAGGTTAGGTTAATTAGAAGCGATTAGAAGATTCTAGAAGGGATTAGGAAGGGGTTTGGGATTTTGCAAGTGGATGGGGGGGATAATAGGATTTAATTGAATTAAATGATTTTCATTCAATTTGATTGCAATTTGGAGAAATTAAATAAATTAGATTTATTCAATTTAGGATAACTTTTTATTTAAATTTGAATTTAATTAAAAGTGGATAGGGGGATTTAATTGAATAAAATGATTTATTCATTAAATGGGTATAGTGAATTTAATTTAAATAAATTGAATAATTTATTTAATTAAATAGAGGAATGTGGATAGTTTAATTAAATTGGATTTAATTAAATAGACAAATGAACATAAAATATTCATTTAGGAATGTGGTCATTTTTATACGTCTACATTTTGCCCCTCTTTGAAGTGACGTGTGTGCACATGTTATTTCAAAGAAAATGATGTGTTTTTGTGATTTTATGATCAAATGCAATTTTTGTGTCACTCTTTTGATTTGCAAGTCGTGCCCCAGATTCGATGTGTGATGCCCCCTCGGGAGATGAATCAAGTTGAAAAATTTTTGATTTAATTTGATGAAGTTCGTATGATGTGTATGATTTCGTGCATGTAAAAAGTGTGCAGATTGATTCATCTCCCGATAAGTTACAACTTTTTTGGTATAGGGGAGACTGCGACCATTTTACAGGTCCCTACGGCTAACCCTAATTTCATTTTCCTCCTATAAAAGGGGTTTAGGGGTTGATTTAGGTTCATTTGTGCTTTGTTGATTGTGAAGAAAGAGAATTTGCTCTGGAGAGAAAATGTCGATTCCCTATCACAGACACCGTTTCGAGCGCGTTTGGAGGTACTGGAGACCTGTAGCGCGTGGACCACCAGTAAGTCAACGTTTTTGACCCCTTTTTGATTTTATTTTTTTATCGTTTTTGGTCATTTTTTGAATTTCAAAGTTTGGGTGTTACGTTTTAGTGCGTCTAAGGTCCACAGTAGCGCATATGAAGTATGAAGTAGCGCATCAAGTTTAAATTTAGGGGTTGCGTCCGAAAACTGTAGGTTAGCGTATAAAATTTTTAGGTTAGCGCGTGCATGGATAATAGCGCATGTAAGGTATTGGGTAGCGCATCGCGTCAATGGGGTAGCGCATAGGTTCAACCTAGCGCATAGGGACCGCAGAGGGTCACATAGGGAAGGGGGTTTAGCGCGTAGGACTAACCTAGCGCATAGGGCTAAAAGGGTAGCGCTTAGGAAGGGTATATTAGCGCGTAGGAAGAGTCTAGCGCATGGGGTGGGTTAGGTAGCGCATTGGGTAAAAATTTTAGCACGTAGACAGAGTCTAGCGCATAGAACAGGTAGATTAGCGCGTAGGAGAGACAGCCTAGCGCGTGGGGGTGATTTAGCACATTGAAGATCTGTTTTAGCGCATCTAAAAAAATTTGCAGTTTTGCCCGAGTTGAAAATGTGTTTTGTTTGCCTATCGTGTTTTGATGAATTTACCCAATATGAGTGTTGGTATGACTTTTTTTGATTTGCGAGTTTTCAAGTTATATATAGATATCAATCTATTGTGTTGATCAAAAATGATGTAGTTGCGTGTTCTGTTTCAAGTTCAATGTATGCGAAAGCTTGAGTTGTATTACAAGCCGATATGGGTTGGAAACTTGAGTTGTTTTACAAGCTGATATGGGTGGGAAACTTGAGTTGTTTTACAAGTTTATGTGATATTGGTACTTGAGTTGTTTTACAAGTTTTGATATGGTTTTTGAGAACATGAGTTGTGTTACAAGTTGATATGAAATGATAGGTTTTTGAACTTGATGTAGATGAGAAAATTGTTTCGTGTTGTTGATGTAAGTTTCATTTTGATATCTTTGTGTTGATGTGGAAACTGATATTGGATTTGTTTTGTTTGTTGACAAGAGCGATTGGGTGTCGTACAGTCGAGGGAGAGATTCTCGAGACCGTGGACGTTGATACCGAGATTGTCACAGGCAGACTTGGATATTATAGAGAGATGTGGATTGACCTCTCTTTTGGATATGCCTCGGTTCACTGTGAACCAGGGGCTTTTGACAGCGTTGGCAGAGAGGTGGCATAGCGACACGAACACCTTTCATTTTGCCACTGGAGAGATGACAGTGACACCGGAGGATTGCTACCGGATTTTGTGGATTCCTATTGTAGGGGCACTACTTCCTTATGAGAAGTCAGAGGAGGGTGGCACAGAGGCACTGCACCGGATTTTTCAGGATGACACAGTTTGTGGCTACGAGATCCCCTGGCAGGAGTTTTTGGATTTGGGTTATGCACCGCTGCCATCTGTACTGGCAGGATTTATTGGGGGATTCCTTTGTCCTGATCGCAGGTCAAAGGGATTCTCGGTGGGATGGGGACTGCTTTTGGAGGAGATGGTTACGCAGGGGAGGAGGTTTGCATGGGGGTCAACGATGCTGGCTCACTTATATAGGATTTTACACGAGGTAGTATACCTCGGTTATAGTAGTTTGTCAGCGGGAGTGACCCTATTACAGGTATGGTGCTGGGAGCACATTCCAGTAGCGAGGCCACTAGCAGACAGAGATAGGCCCGTAGGTGCAACATATGCCTACGAATACAGAGGCCTAGTTGTTCAGCGTAAGCTAGGCAAACTAGAGCATTGGAGGAGGATTTTTGATGATATAGATACGGTCACCTGGAGGCCATATACAGGTTGCGAGGTATGGGCAGAGGATGGGCTGGAGATGCCCTTTGTATTTATGACACGGTATCTGATTGGGAGGACCCCATTCGTTATTGAGCGGTTTGTGGTGACCCGAGTTTTGCGACAGTTCGGGCGCCAGCAGGGGATTCCTCAGGGAGCATGCTTGTATGCACGGAGGCAGTAGGATGTGGCCGATTAGGGGCTGACTATTGATAGTGTAGTGGTGATTGAGGAGTTTACGGGGTTGGCCGGGCAGATATGGGACTATGCCCCAGAGATTCAGGATGTAGGTATGATAGATGAGTTCGCCCGTTTGTTTGCTGCGCGGGCAGTGGCTAGGATCTCAGATCCAGAGGAGATGAGGCCAGCGTTTGACTCAGATGGGGAGGACGGAGATGGGGGAGATGATGGAGATGATGGAGAGGATGGAGAGGATGGAGGAGGGAGAGGAGCCAGAGGGAGGTGGGGAGGTAGAGGTGTGGAGAGAGCGGTACAACAGGGGAGGATTGAGAGGGGGAGAGGAGGATTGGCTATCGGAGCCGGGAGAGAGGGGAGAGTGACGGAGGTGCTGGCTGTAGTGGGGGGTGAGGAGGAAATGAGTAGACTAGCACAGAGGAGGAGGGTAGATATACTCCCACCTCTAGTACCAAGGACAGGGCGAGTGGGAGGGGTTCCTCTAGCACAGGTACCGTTGCGGGTTTAAGTGCCAGGTCATATGGAGGATGCACAGATCCGGACCTTGCAGATTACTGTGCAGCAGCTGCAGGCACAGATTTTGACCTATCAGCAGCAGATTTCTCAGTTGACCACTGAGAGAGATACTGAGACAGAGCGGCGAGGACGAGCGGAGGAGGCGTTGGCGAGTGTACAGAGAGCAGCGGCGGGTGGTCCATTGAGAGACACCCTTAGAGAGCTGACACGGAGAGTGCAGGAGGTAGAGTATTATAGGCGGCATTATGAGGCTGCAGTACCCAGAGATCGGCGAGTGGAGAGCTTTGCACAGTCGAGATCGAGTCGATCTCGAACCACTGGGACACGATCTGAGAGCCGAGGTGTGACGGGGCCAGCGAGACAGGACCCTCCTAGAGATCCAGGGGCGAGTGTATCTGGAGCGAGACAGGACCCTCCTGGAGATCCAGGGGTGGGTGCATCTGGAGTGAGACCATCTCCGTCAAGAGATAGTCATACTTGAGAGACAGGGTCTCGGTTGTATTTTTGAGCAGTTTGTGATTTGTTCTACTGGACACAGTGTTTGGACACATTTTGTACATTTTGATCAGTTTTGATATATATATATATATATATATATATATATATATATATATATATATACGGCACCATTTTTGATCATGTGATGTGTTGATATGGATGAATTTATTTTATGTGATGATGTAACGCTTAAATATATGATGTAAGATGTATGATGTAGCAGGTATGCTTTTTATATGTTGTATCTTGAAAATGAGATGTATGTTTTATTTATGCGGCTAAATGTATCGTGATATGTAAATGATGTTTAAATGACATGGAATGATGTGTATGCAACTAATTGTAAAATGATGTGCAACTAATTGTAAAATGATATGCAACTAATTGTTTTTGGAGCATCCCTCATTCTGTATTTGCCATCTGATATAACCATATTTTTGCTTTCTTTGTAAATATCATCACTGAGCATTGATTTGTTTAGGATATGTTGAAAATTTATACAAGCATAATGGTATAATTGAACCATAATGACCTGAGAAAAATTTACATGATATTTGATTTTGAAAGATAGCACAAGCATCAAGGTATAATTGAACCAGGATGATCGGAGTGCGTATTGCGTAAACAAACAAGATTTGATCATTTGTATGCATGAAGTGGAATCAAGCCTTTAGTGATATTAGACGTATCACGTCGCGAGGCATGTATTCACACAGTACAAGTGATCGCCTCCCAGACAGAAGACTAAGAAAATATTGGAAGTTCCCCACGATCTCTAGTTGTGAAGCATTTAGTGAGACAAGAAAGAGAATCCAATAATGCACAAAGTTCAAAATGCAAAACTAGTTAAGATTTTATGCTATAGTGCAACATTCAGTACTTCAGAAAATCATCCATCCTTGATATTTTCATGTTTTGTTTAGTTTTTGTTTGGCAATGAAGCGTAGTTGTTTGTTGGATGTCATGCTGGTGAGTTTTGCATTTAGTCTTGATGTCTTGAGTGTTTGTAATATTGATATGATTTACATGCCCCTTGCTGAGTGTGCCTCTCGATGTGAATACATACAATGATTCCAAGCCATGGTGTATGAGTGGTAGGAGGATATATATAGACAAATCAGGATATTGACTAAGCTAAGTATGTCCTGAATGGATATTGGCTAAGTGTCGGGCGATGGCCGATAGTGTTTTGTATAGACAACATGGGATGGAAATAGATAGAGGAGCCATTCTTTCACAAGGGTGCCTGTTTACTAGGTTTTCACCCTTTGTTTTTATTGTACTTTGCTTTTTCTTTTTTTTTTTTTCTTTTTTTTTTGCTTTTTCTGGATTTTTTTGGTTTTTTTGTTTGTTTTGGGCTTTTTCCGTGCACTAGGATACTTTAAGTATAGTACCTTTTCAGATGGATGATGTTAGTTGGTTCGTCGAGCACATCTCCTTCAGAATTTATTAGCTGATAAGCACCTGATCCATAAACGGATATGATAACATAGGGACCCAACCAGTTAGGTTCAAATTTCCCTTTCTTTTCTCGATCTTGCTGATTTCTTGGATTTTCTTTAAGGACTAGGTCACCAACCTTGAAGTTGCGGGGAATGACCTTGTGATTGTAGCTCTTGCACATGCGTTGCTGATATGCTTTGAGATGAGTATAAGCATGTTGGCGTCTTTCATCTAATAGCTCAAGTTCTTGTAGATGATTAACTCGATACTCTTCATTTGGGATTAAGCCTTTCAAAGAGACTCTGAGAGATGGGATCTCTACCTCCAGGGGTAAAATAGCCTCGGATCCATATACCAATGAGTATGGTGTTGCTCCCGTAGGTGTGCGGATGCTGGTCCTGTATGCCCAAAGTGTTGGATTGAGTTGTACATGCCAATCTTTGCCTGCATCATTCACTGTTTTCTTGAGGATTTTCAGTATTGTCTTGTTAGATGCTTCTGCTTGACCATTTCCCTGTGGGTAATATGGTGTAGGGAACCTATGTTGGATTTTGAATTTTTCACATAGTTCTTGGACATCTTGATTCTTGAAGGGTCATCCATTATCTGTGATGATTGAACTTGGAATACCATATCTGCAGATCAGATAATTGAGGATAAAAGAGGCAATTTGTTTCCCGGTCATCGTGGTCATGAGAACTGCTTCTATCCATTTGGTAAAGTATTCTATTGCTGTTATAATGAACTTGTGTCCATTTGAAGATGATGGATGAATTTTGCCAACTAGGTCCAGTCCCCACTGACAAAAGAGCCAGGATGTTGTAAATGGCTGCAATTCCTGTGCTGGTGCATGTATTAGATTTCCATGGATTTGGCATTTAGGACATTTCTTGGCAAAGTGATATGAATCTTTCTCCATTGTAGGCCAGTAGTATCCCATCCTTAGAAGTTTTTTAGCAAGAGTAGTGCCGCTTGAATGTGTGCCACAAATACCTTCATGAAGCTCGTGTAAAGCCAAATCGGAATCATTACGATCAAGACAACGAAGAAGAGTACCATCGAGACCTCGACGATATAAAGTATCAGTGGTAAGGGTATAACGGGCAGCTTGTCGGATAAAGTTACATTTTTGGTTACGGGATTGGTCAATGGGTAAGATATTATGCTTGAGGTAGTCGTATATTGGTCCATATAACGAAGAATCTAAACCAATCAAGGCATAGATAACATGGGATTTAGAGTGGTCATAGGCGGGGGAGAACAGTTGCTCTACTAGGAACTCATAACGACTCTGTTGCTCAGGAATTTGTAGTAGCGAAGCGATTGTAGCCATTGCATCGGCTGCTTTGTTGTTCAACCTTAGTATTTGCTCGAAGGTGATGTGCACAAAATATTGTTTGAAGTCATCCACCATTCGTTTGTAGGGTAGTAGCTTGTCGTCCTTTGTCTGATAGTTGTTATTGATTTGATTAATGACCAGTTGTGAGTCTCCATAGACTTTTAACTCTGTGATTTTCCATTCTATGGCCATTTTGATGCCTATGACCAGTGCTTCATATTCAGCCACATTATTTGTGCATGGAAACATAAGTCTGTATGATTTTGGCATAGTGTGTCCTTCAGGAGTGATGAACAGAATGTCGGCACCTGAACCATGTTGAGTGTAGGATCCGTCAAAGTATAGGGTCCATTGTTTAGTAGAAAGAGCAAGAACGTCCCTATCTGGAAATTCAATCTCCATGGTTTGTTTGCCTAGTAGCAGTGCTTCGGCCAACTGATCTCCAATTGCTTGTCCTTTGATTGCTCGTCTTTCTGTGTATTGGATGTCAAATTCACTGAGAATCATGACCCATTTAACCAATCGCCTGTAAGAGCTGCCTTGCTGAGTAGATATTTGAGAGGATCAATTTTCGCAACTAGCTTGATGGTGTGTGCTAGCATATAATGTCAGAATTTTTGAGATGCAAAAACCACTGTTAAGCAAGCCTTTTCAATGAATGTGTAGTTGAGTTCATAGCCATTCAATGTTCTACTGATGTAGTATATGGTGCGTTCCTTTCCTTGTTGATCTTCTTGTGCCAATAATGCCCCCAGTGAAATATCTGTTGTTGAGATATATAGAATAAGTGGCTTTCCGGCGACTGGTGGTACTAGAACTAGTGGATTCATCAGGTACTGTTTGATTTGATAAAAAGGTTCTGCACACTTAGCCTCCCATTTGAATGGTACATTTTTGTGTAGAAAATGGTTAAATGGTAGACTTTTATCTGCTAGCTGAGCGATGAATCGCCGGATTGATTGAAGTCATCCCTATAGAGATCTGAGTTGACTGATATTTTGTGGTGGTGGCATGTCCATAATGGCTTGTACCTTTGCTGGATCAACTTCAATACCCTTAGCTGAGACTATGTAGCCTAGTAACTTGCCTGATGTAACCCTGAAGACACACTTCTTAGGGTTAAGCCTGACTTGGAATTTCTCCAATCGATCAAAAATCTTTGTTAGGATGCCAAGATGTTTTTCTCTGGTGAAGGATTTAGCTAGTAAGTCATCCACATAGTCTTCCATAAATGTGTGCATCATGTCATGAAATATTGTGGTCATTGCTCTTTGATAAGTGGCCCCTGCATTCTTTAAGCCGAAAGGCATAACATTCCAACAGTACGTCCCCCAAGGATAAGTGAATGCTGTTTTATCTTGATCTTCAGGAGCGATCTTGATTTGATTATAGCCTGAGAAACCATCCATTAGTGAGAGCATTGCATGGCTTGCTATGAGATCTACAATTATGTCGATACTTGGTAGAGGAAAGTCATCTTTTGGACAAGCTTTGTTGACGTCTCTGAAGTCAGTGCATATTCTGATACTACCATCCGGTTTTGATACTGGAACGATATTGGATATCCAGTCTGCATAGTCAATGGGTCGGATGAATCCGACGTCTAATAATTTCTTTAGTTCAGTTTTGACCATGAGTGCCACCTGTGGATTCATCTTTCGTAGCTTTGCTTGACTGGCTTAACTCCTGTAGAGATGGATAGATGATGCATAATTAAGTGTGGATCTACTCCGGGCATATCAGCATATGACCAAGCAAAGTTGATTTGTTGTTTTTTAAAGAAGATGATGAATGCCGATCTTTCTTCCTCTGTCAGAGATTCTGCAAGATGTATATTTCTGGCTGCTTCTGTGGTACCAATGTTGATTGATTGAGTGGGCTCAATCAATATGGGCGATCACTCATGAAAGTGCTCAGGAAGAGTGTCAAGTCTCCCCTCGTTAGGTTCCTTAAAAAAGTTTTCACCATCCGATGCGTCCTTTATTTTTACTTTTTTATGATCTAGAGCTGTCATTGACTGGTTTTCAGCATTAGATTCTTTATTTGGTTCATTTTTGTGACTGAGAGACTTGGCACTCCCTGATTGACAGATATCATTATTTTGTTCACTGGTAGAGCCTGTTTCTGGATTTACGGTACATAGGTAATGGACAATAGATGCATCATCTGGGAAAATTGGTATATCATTTGTTTCAGGTTCGTCCCAGTTGATGAGGTCAAGAAACACAAGTGGTAAGGAATTGTTGGGTGGATCAAGTTCGGCTACCATAAGTGTTAGGATAGAGTTTTCAGCGTGCTGGCTTTTGGGTTTAAAGAAATTTAGGATTTTGTCAAGGTCCTTGATGGTATCATCTTCCACATAGACTTGTTCATAATGTTTCTGTTCACTTTCCTGAGCGTCATAGATATTTTGCGGTCCAAATTCAAGAGGTCTATCTTCTGCATTATGTTCTTCCTGAGAAAGGGATATAGAATCAGTATCATCCAGGATATCAGTAGTATCATTGGAGCAGGTACCCCATTCATATTCATTGGAATATGTCTCATAGGCATCATCCTAGATTCTATCTGTGCTGTAAACAGGTGTGTTGTATGGTGAAAATAAATCTTTGATGATGGTTACCATTTTGATGGTTTTTGTAGATTCTGTATTAGATCCGTCTTCTACTTGCTGGATTTGTTCATAGACTGTGCTTCTTTGGGGAGGAATAATGGTATTTGAAGATGTCTTGATTTGTTCTTGAGATATTGGTGTTTGAATATGAGCTACTGCTGCAGATAGGGCCTTCTTATGACTTAGAATTTTTTCCTGATGTAACTTCTGATCTTGACATTCCCGTGCCTTGCGGATTGTTTCTGCTGATTCAAAAAGTGCTTCCTGCTAGGATTCTTCTTTGTACGGTGTCTTTACTTTCCATTGAGGTTTGATAGGTAGGTGAGGCAGCTGCTTCAATAGGAACGTGAGTTTAGAATCCAATCCTGCTTTGTTTCTGCTAGGTTGTGAAGGAAGATCTATAGGTTCAGTGACTCCTTCTTTGCGTTTGCCAATAGGTCCTTTACCACCATATCCCATTTGCTTCATGATTAAGTAGCCTTTTCCATACATGTGTGTTGGTAGAACAATGTCCAGAGCAGCTGCTCTATGATTTTCTTCTTCATCTTTGTATAACCAGCTAAGAATATCTTTGTCTTCTGATTCATGTGCTAGAGTACCCAATTGGATGAAGGTACCATCAAATTTAGTGATGGGCTGAGTAGCCAGTTGTGTTGATGTAGTAGGTAAACCATGCGATCTAGGTGAGGTTGGCAATTTTTCCAAACATAAAGGCTCCAAAGAGTATTTTCCCATGCCTTGGTCTTTGATTTGCATTTTCTGCTTGAAGTCTCCCCATAAGGAGTTGGATTTTGCTGTTTGTGGATCTGATGTTGAAGATTGCTGCTTTTCTCTATTATGAGGAACCAAACTATCCTGGGCTGCCCCCATTGTATTGCAATGTTGAAATGGATTGTGATCAGCAGATATGGAGATTTCTTGTCCATCATAAGGAAAATTGACACACTGGTGATATGTCAAAGGTACTGCTTGCATTTCATGTATCCAGGGTCGTCCTAACAAAATATTGTAGGTTAGATCAATATCTAAGACTTGACAAATAGTATCCTTTTGTACTGGGCCTACTTGAATAGGTAATATCACTGTGCCTTTAGAGGACCTTTCCTCATCATCATATGTCTTTATGGTAATTTTCTTGCAAGGGTCAATAGATTCTTCTGAGAAGCCTAATGCACGGATAAGCTTTAAAGTACATATATTAAGACCGGCTCCTCCATCTATTAGGACTCTTTTGACTCGGTGTTTACAAACAATGACTTCAATATGGAGAGGACTATTATGTGGATGAATCAAGAAAGCATTGTCGTGCTCTGAAAAGGTGAGGTTATGAGGTCCTGTCATACGGGCGACCATGGCTTGAAATCTGTCTGTATCCAGATTTTGAGGTACATTTGTTTCCAATAATGCTTGCTCCAATATGTCTTTGTGCTTGGGTGATAGTTTCAATAATTCCAGGATAGATATCTGAGCTGGAGTCTTGTGTAGTTGGCTAACCAAGTCATATTGGATTTTTGGTGTGGTAGTTGCAGGTGCAGTATGTCCCTTCAAGACATATTTCTGAGTGCAGGTTGTTACATTGACAGATTCATGATCACGCTGATCTCGGATGGTGATGACATTTACTTGATGATCTTCAGCTGATATATGGTTGATAGTGTTATTGTAGATGTGATTAATACGAGCTCCGCGTGTATCATCTGAAGTTGATGCTCCATCTTTGTTGTAATTTGGGAGAGGATTTTTGAAGGCTCCGTGATCACCATTCGTTTTGAGACCATCGACCGTTAAGTCACCTCGATCAATCATGTCCTGGACTATGTGTTTCAATCTCATGCATTTGTTTGTTCTATGACCCTTGTTGCGATGGAAATCACAATAGTGTGAATCATTCCACCAAGGTGGTTTGATTGGGGGTTCATAATTGTTGAGTGGCGGTAAAGAAAGAATCTTGTTGGCCAAAAGTTCTCTGAATGCGGATTCTAGTGATTGTCCTAGTGGTGTGAAGATATGCTTTTGGAAATTGTTCATGTTGTTGCGTGGATTGTTGTTAGGTCCTGGATTCATGTTTTTGCCTTGATTATCGTTGGTGTTGTTTGTGTTGAATTGTCCTTGATCAGTGTTTTGCGAATATGTGTTAGCACTGGGAGTAGCATTTTTAGGATTTTTCGTGTTCTGAAGATTTCCAGATAATGTAAGCACTGGTTGTTTCGATTTAGGATCATGTGATTCGTTGTTGCCTTCGTTTTTGTTTCGAGTCCAAAATCGAGATTTGTCAAAGTTGGCGTTGTTTTGATTATTGTAGTTTGATGAGTTTGTTCCTTCCTTGTAGAATTTGAGTGTTCCCTTTTTGACACATGCTTCCTCTACTTGAATGCCATTTTCAATCAATTTAGCGAAAGATGGTATGCATTGAAGTTTTAGTCTGTAACTCATTTTGCCATTCAAGTTATCAATGAAGATTTCCATTTTCTCTTTTTCAGGAATATCTCGAGGATATCTGGAGACCATGCATCGCCAATGTTGAAGGAACGCCATGAATGTTTCATTGTTCTTTTGTTTGGTATTGCAAACATCTAGCATGGTTATGGCATGTTGGATGTTGTAGGAATAGTGGGTTATGAATTTGTTAACCAATTCATCAAATGATCTAACAGGTGGCGAAATTTTGGATAACCATTCCATAGTTTGCCCACCCAAGCTTCTGGAGAATAACCTCATCAAATAGGTGTCATCATGAGCGAATTAAAGGCTTAGTGTGCAAAATTCCCATACATGATCTCTGGGATCACTTTTCCCATCATATTTATCAAATTTGGGAACGTCTGAGTTTGGAGGAAAAGGCACCATGTTCAAGCTTCTGTCAAATGGATAAGGACAGATTTCATTTAAAGAGTACCGCACTGTTGTCCCTTGTTGCATATCCTGTATTTGCCTTTGCAATATTTGCATTTGTTGAGTAAGAGCAATCAAAGGTGCATTGTCTTGTCGAGGAAAAAGTTCTTCCCTTGTATTGGTTCTCAGCTGAAAAGGAGTGGTAAATGGTATATGTTGCTCTGGTGTTTCTAGTTCAGGTATACGCATTTCTGGTATGCGTTGTTCTGGAATGTGTTGTTCAAAGTTATGTTGTTCAGGTATGTGAGTTTCTTCTTCTCGGTTTTGTTCTTGAGATGCATATTGCCTAGATCTGGTTTGAAAAATGTTTGGGTCGAAATCTTCAGGAAGTTTAACGCCCTTCCTTGTGAGAATCAACAGATATTTTTCCTTGTCATTTTCCATGAGCTTTTCGACAAGTTTTGGAAGGAGGGATTTACTTGGCATTCCCGAAGAAGGGCTTCAGTAATTTCAGGTTCTTCTATGGGCGGAACTTCAAAAGGATTTGATAATCTTCAATTCATACTAGACCCAGCGGGTGTCTCGCTTTGTTTGTTACTTTGAGAGCGAGTAGCAGGCATTTTAGTAGAAGCTTTCAGTGATGAAAGGTACAAAATCCTCCTCGATGTGTTGCTCAGGCGTTGGTGGTTCTGGTCGAGATGTGTTATATGTGATGCACTCATCAGGCAAGAATGCTAGATTGATTTTTCCGCCGCGGTTTATGGTTTGATTAAAAGCAGACTTTTGACAGTATGCTTTTGTCTTCAAGGGTTCTTTGTCAAATTCACTAGATTTGTTTTGGATATAGCATTTGACGTGATGAAGGAATACCCGATGAGATTTGAAGAGTTGACGATTGATGTATAAAAACTTATTTCACTTGATGAATTTGGAAAAACTAGGTTGTCATTTCTTTAACGTGATGTTATGATAGAGGTTCTTTCTTCTCAGAATAAGGGGATTAGTCATGCAAGAGTGATCAATGATTTCCTTTGATTGGTTTGGATTCAGTTGATTCTTGTTTTGGGAATTTCAAATCTTACTTTATTAGAGTGAAGGTTGCCCCTTCACGATAAAGTGTGTCAAATGATATGGATAAAAGCTTCCCGATCTGGAAACTGGATTTGACGATTTGAGAATTTTAAACAAGTGTTTTGAGATAGAAATCCGTAAGATGGTAAAGGATTTTGATGACACTGATGATGAAAATTTTCCGGATTATGATAGGAGAGACATCCTCTATTGTGCGATTTGTTTAGGATTCGGACAACTTTGTTTAACATAAATTTAGCTTGAGAAAAGTTTTTAATAGTTTGTTTTTGTCACTCTGGTTTGATAAAAGATGATTTTTGATGAAAAAAAGTCTTCTAAAATGTTTTTGAAATTTTCAAAAAATTTCAGTTTTGGACTCTCTGTTTTTCAGCCTTAGATCACGCGCTAAAATAGAGTTTACATGCGCTACTGAATTTACCGGATGCGCTAAAGGAATGAGCACACGCGCTAATTTGCCCCAAGATACGCACTAAAGTTTGGATTTTGGAAAATTTTTGTTTAACCGATGAAAAATCTACGTGCTAGACTAGGCTTTAAATGCGCTAACTGTTGGAGTTTATGCACTAAAATATGGTTTCTACGCGATAAGCTGTTTCTTCCACGCGCTAAAGTTAAGACTGTTGAAATTTGTTGTGGATTTTGTTTGGAAAAGCTACGCGCTACACTAGGCCTGATACGCGCTAACTGTTTGAGTGAATGCGCTAATGTATGTATGCTACGCGCTAAGTTGTTGCTACCACGTGCTAAAAGTAGGACTGTTGAAAATGGTTATTGAATTTTTTTTTTGAAAAAGTCACACGCTACACTGGGCTTTACACGCGCTAACTGTTTTGTTTTATGCGCTAATCCTTGGTTCCCACGCGCTAGACTGTGTTGTGGATGCGCTAAAGGATTGTATACTGGTTTGCCTAAGGATAAAACGCTACTGTTTTAACTCCACGCGCTAATTTGAGGTTTGGATGCGCTAGCAAAAGTCTTCCACGCGCTAAGATGTTGTTCTTATGCGCTAGACTGCCCTGATTTTTCGGTTTGGGTGTTTTCTTGAGATTTTTGATTTTTGTTGAGAATTTTTCAAGTGTGATGGATGATTTTCTGAAGTAATAAATGCAAGCATGGCACAAAAAGTGTATGTTCTGCGAGGATGTGTTCAAATCCCCAATGTTTTAACAGGTTTGGATACAAGTAATACACTTTAGAAAGACTCTTTATTCAAGGGTCATAAATAACATCATAGCCCACTAGTCTCGATACTCCGTCAGCTCAAACAGCCGTGTCACCCCTTAGGGGGCGCCCGTTTTTTTGCCTTTTGCCAGAAGTTAACCCAAAGTGAATTGCTTCAGAGTTGAGTAGTTATCTTAGAAGATATATGGTGAGTAATCTTGGGGGCGGATTCTTCCCCACCCTTGCACTATGATGTTACAAATGTTTGGTTACTGACTCGGTTCAAATCTTCTAATTCTATGGTTCGTAATCAGGCTTCCCGTTCGACCATCAGTGATAAACTCCCTCAGGAGGCTTCCCAACCTTTAGAACAAAGGCTTTACGTATCTCAAGGATACTGGGGGAAGGCTAATCACTGCGCGTAACTGTTGAAAAGGATTTTCGTCACTTTCCACATTTGATTATAGTGGGTTGGAATTCTTGGCATCAAATTCGTTCCCCACTTAGGTCGTTCCCTTCACACCGGCCATAAATGACTTTAAGAGTTGATTGCAACTCCTCGGGAAGGCAAGCCTGCTAAAGGATTTATTGCTTGAATGAAATAAAGCTGTAAGAATGGTCTGGATTTTTGATCACCCAGTTAAGGGGAGAGCATATTCCTACCACTTTCGAGACAAAGCAATCAATTTTATTTTAGTCTTTCAAATCAGTGATTCTGCTAAAATCTATGTGGAGATGTTGCTCCACAAAACATGATGTTCATTTTTATCTTGTCAAAGCAATGATTTGCTGATCTATGAAAGGAATTTTGTCAACAAAGCAAAATTTTTGATGTGTTGGTCAACAAAAGAAATCGATTACAAAAGAAAAGCGTCCGCTCCACCTGCAAGAAATTATCAGAGTCCTGCAAGCAAACCAAAAAAGAAAATTGTTAGCGAATTTGGGGGACTTCCACAAGTCTAATATTCCAGTTCGGTTACAATAAAAAAAAAAATTGTTTTTGTTTTTCTCTGACTGTGATGCGCTACAGAACAAACTATACGCGCTACAGTATATGATCTATGCGCTAAAATTTATGCTAAATGCGCTACTCTGGTCTCTAGATGCGCTACTGTGGGTTCTGGAAGCGTTATTCTATGTTCTTTCGACGATGCAGGTAATTTCAAATATGACGCGCTAATGTTTGGGTTGCACGCGCTATATTATGGGTTATATGCACTGAACTAGGGATCGTATGCGCTATTCTGGTTCTTGAATGCGTTGCTCTGTGATTCACCCATGGTGAGACCTACAGGAAAGTGTTAGAAGGAGTCATGCGCTAAGAGAATGTCTTCACACGCTAATCTTCAAACCACACGCGCTAAACAAGGAGTTGGATGCGCTACTCTGTTGATTAGATGCGCTAAACAATGAATTGAAAGCGCTACTTCAATTTTCCCGCGTGCCTGCAAAAATGGTTAGTTTCAAAAACCGATTTGTTATTTGGGGTCGGGCCCCACAGTGGGTGCCAGAAATGTATGCGGGAAAAGTGAGCGAATAAAACTTAATATTTGAAAATATGTTGGAATACTAGTCCACACACACACACAAGACTTCTTGGTGCAAGCTATGGAGTAACGTAGTGTTACTCAACTTCCCAAGGAGGGTCCCATGGTTCTCTATCTCACAATGTCCCTCAAACCAACGTTTTTGCTCTCAAATCACTGAGCAAAATGGTTTAGGGATGGCAAATATGAGAACGAGAGATGCTTTTGCTAAATTTAGTATGAAATAGATGTGAAGCTATGTATGATGCTAAAAAAACAATAAACTAAATGATAAGATGACAGGGTTAGTATGAATAATATCCTAGCATACTATATTTAGTCTATGATCGAGCTAAAATGATAAAGAAAGTAATCTAAACATGCATATTTAGTCTAATTCCTGATCTAAAAGAGGCTAAATGAGGAGCATAAAGATGATATGAAAAAGCTTGAAAGTATTTGAGCATAAGTATAATGCTTCAAATTTGAAAGATGATTGTTGAGAATGGAGGAATGAGAGCTCTATTTATAGCATAAACAGGGCAATGGATGGTCAAGATTGAAAGGTTTAATCAAGGGCCAGGTTTGAAAGTTGGGGATCCATGTGCACAATTGGCACCAATGACATGGTGACAAATGTCAACATAAGATTGGGTTGAAAGAAGGGGTTGGAGGTATTGAATGCCTGAGAAGACCTCATGGTTATCTAAAGGCTAAGGGTCAAGTCTAAGTTAGGCTTACCCACTGGATTAAGAGTTAATCCAAGGATAAACCTTTGTGCAAATGATTAAGAGATAATCATGGTCAAAGCATTAATGGCCTGATGAGACCCTTGGGTTGGGTAGAGGTTGAGTCAAAACAAATGTTTTAACCATGTGGGAGGGTTTGAATTAACCATTAATGGTTATTGGAGACTTTGTGGATTAAGTGGTTGAAGGTTGAAAGCCTTCAATGGTTTTCAAAGACTTTAAGGGTTTTGGTGGTTGAAGGTTGAAAACCTTTAATGGTTATCAAAGACTTTAAGCCATTTGAGAAGTGACTTCCTTTTGCTTAGGGATGTGACAAAGTTTAGAGGAGAGGTTAGGTTAATTAGAAGCGATTAGAAGATTCTAGAAGGGATTAGGAAGGGGTTTGGGATTTTGCAAGTGGATGGGGGGGATAATAGGATTTAATTGAATTAAATGATTTTCATTCAATTTGATTGCAATTTGGAGAAATTAAATAAATTAGATTTATTCAATTTAGGATAACTTTTTATTTAAATTTGAATTTAATTAAAAGTGGATAGGGGGATTTAATTGAATAAAATGATTTATTCATTAAATGGGTATAGTGAATTTAATTTAAATAAATTGAATAATTTATTTAATTAAATAGAGGAATGTGGATAGTTTAATTAAATTGGATTTAATTAAATATACAAATGAACATAAAATATTCATTTAGGAATGTGGTCATTTTTATACGTCTACACCATGATCTTTTATACATCACATACTCACCTAGGGGAACCACCTTGGCATAAGAAGGCTTAGCTAGAACAAGTTTAGCTTTCTCAGGGTCAACTCCTATTACAACCTCCTTTTTCTCCTTTAAACTTTGCATTAGATCCTCAAAATAGAACACCAAAAACTTAATCTTTTCTTCAAAAGGATTAAAATTACCCAAGGGATCATATTTTCTATCAAAATGTTGAATAAACTCTAGAGTTTTCTTGAATGCTATCCATTTCTCCTTCCTTAATTCTTGTTCATCGAGATTAAATTCATTCCTTATTGGGTCTTCAGGGAAATGGAATTGACAAGCTCTAACCCCACACTTGACTTTTGTCCTAAACATACCGTTGAAGAAGTCCTCTAGATCAGCAAACCTAGAAACTACAGTGGATAACCAGTATGGTTGAAGAAAATTCTCAAAATGTACCCAGCCACCTTTGGTGATCACATTCTGATGTGTCACAATGATTGTTGGGAAAATAGTCCCCCTTCCTTTTTTTGTCAACTCTACTTCTTGTAGGTCTCTGACTTGCCTCCAGGTCTCAGCTATGCCTACCTTCAAAGGGACCTGGTAGGGGAGAAAATGTGGAGTTCCTTTAAAACCATACACTCTGAAAATAGTAAAAATGGGGTACAAAATTATATCTGTTAGTTCTGATGCCAATTGTTGATAAGATGAGAGGGGGGGGGGAACCATACAAACTTAATCTTCTATATATTCAACAGATTCAACCTCAGTAGCTTTAATAGATATATTTAACCAAAACTGTAAAACATGCAAACTTAAGAACACATAAGCATAACAACACTCATAACACCAGATTTAACGTGGAAACCCAAATAGGGAAAAACCATTGTGGGATTTCAAACCCACTAAGAAATATACTCTTCTAGAGTATGCTCGGTTAAAAGCAAATCCTGTTAAAGATTACAAACACATTTCTAGATGTGACCCGGTTAAGGGATTTCCCTCTGATATGTTAGGATCTTCACCTTGTTAGAGGTGACCTTGTTAAAGGGTTTCAAACTCTCAATCAGAATGTCACCTTGCTAGAGGATTTACAAATAAGACTGTTAAGTGCACTCGGTTAAGAGATTTTCTATCACTTACAAATAAATAACAGTAATGAGTATGTCTGCAACTTTGCATCTAAAATGCTAAAGTAGATTCTTATTTGCTCAATACAATCTAGTCATAGCACTTATCTTGTCCCTCTGTTGGGCTCCTTACTCTATTATTCAAACTGTTATTCAAACAGGTCTTCAAGCTTCTGTGCTTGGTAATCACTATGTAGCATCCATGTGCTTACACCGCATACATTGTTTATCAACAGTTCCTTATTTATAAACAATTTGCTAAGTACTTAATCTCTTTGATCACATTTCCCATGATCAAACATAGCCTTTAGATATTCAATCTTGACCAGGTTCAATGTATCCTTCGATCTGAAAACATTTTACCTCACCTTGGAACTTGCATACATTTCTTGGAACTTGTGCTAGGGTATTGCGGTTGAATCTGAGTTGTAGATCTTTCTACCGATCTTACATTGCCATAGATCCTTAACAAACTTCATACACGTTGTATCAATCATTTAATCATAATCAACTCATCAGCTTCCATCATTAAATAATGCATGTATTCATCCAATGCATTATGTTATTACTCGTTTACAACTCGTTAAACACTAAACTTCACTCGGTAGACATTTCGCCTTCATTAACCGATAGCAATAACCTTAGGGTTTTTCGACTAGGTTTCTTAGGGTTTACCGACTAGGTTCCTTGCTCGGTAACATAGTATAGTATTAACCTTACAAACAATAGCATATGTAAGATATCAAAACAATCTAAACAACATGATCTCATCATTGTCTAACTCAGTAATAGTTTCCCATTGAATAACTTATTCCTCCCCTTATTCATCACATTATTTCTGTGTCTTTTACCGACATCTTAATTCTCTTCAAAACATACTTCTTAAGATATGGCAACATCATAGTAAATCAAAAAATCAATTTGTTGACATCAATGACAAAATAATATTGTGAAGACAGTAAACATCCTTAATCAGTTATATCCATAGTTATCAACAACCTTCTCAATATCCTAATTGAAATGCCAATAATCTCTTATTGTCTATTATAATGCCAACAATATCCCCCCAGTTGTGCATAATTTTAATACCTTCAGAAAACTCTTTGGGTCTAATGAATTCTAAGAGGGCCTTAGGAATCCTAGGGTTTTCTTGGCATAAAAGGATTCTAAGCCTAGATGCAAAGTATCTATCAAATTTCAATAACTTGCATCCTCCCTGTCCCTAGACAAAATTGTACTCCATAATTGAACAGGCATTTCTTCTCCATCTTTTTCCTTTAACAAGTCCATCTCATTTCCAAAGTATTCAACACCTTTAAATAAGAACATATGCATAAGAAGAGAATACCATCCAAAAGGTCTATCTACCTTAGTATTTTTTATCCCAATTAGGCCTTCATGAATGTCATCAGTAAGGTAAGGTGCAAAATCATAAGTCACCGCCAGAGATGGATTCAAAATATGTGCCATCATAAGCATGTAGTGGGTTGGCATGGTTCTTTCTGCATCTTCCCCAAGAATTTGACATAAAGACCAGTATATTCCCTTAGACGTTAAAGTAAAGAAATTCAAAGGGAAAGGCTCCATTGTGCTTGGGCCTACTAATGTCAATCCTCCTATTTTTGAAAAGAATTATTTCAATGGCCCATTCCTAAGGTGATCCTTTTGTGCATCATAGACCTCCTTAAGCATGTCAAAATCAATAGGCTCCAAATAGTTTGAGACCTCACTTAGCCAAAAAACTTTCCTGAATTCATCATCGTTGATTTCAATTAGAGATCTCTCATTTACATTTCTCACTATTTTAGTAATGGGGTCATAATTTTCTGCAATTTGGGTTAACAGATCGACATCCATGAATACTCCAGGCACTACAAGCTTTCCAACATCTAATTCCCATATACTGTTAGTTAGGGTAGGTGAGTTTTGCTAACCAAATCCTACTCTGAATAGTCCTAAACCGGTCATGCCTATCAAAGCATGCCTCAACCAACAACCTTTATCATATAGCCCAACACCAATTTTCAGACGGGGAGCTTTAGGCACAAGATCTTTTATTTTGGCTACACTATTGGTGGATTGAGCCAATTTCTCCAATAAATCATCACAGATAGCTCATTCTTGGTAATCCACCTTTCCTCTAGATTCTATTCACGGTGCCATCTTAAAAACTATCCCTACCTCAATTACTATTTTTGATAATGCCTTATGAATTTTGGGCACCACAAGAGAAAGAGATACAGAGCAGATTCATAGAAAATATTACTTGTAGTTTGAGAGAATTCAGACAATGCACCTATTCTCTGCAAAACCTCTTCGAATGCCCTTTTGCTATGTTGAATTTTGAACGTTGTCTTATATTTGAGCCGTAACAATAACTGAGCATTGATTATGAATTCATAACGCTGCACAGTTCTACAATTAAACCTTTTGATATTTCAAAAATTGGGCTCCAACGGCCCAGAAAGGCTCCCTCTTAACATTTCTCCTTTAGTCGCTAACCCGCAATGATTAAAGTTCGGATGTATTTCCATTGCGGTACAATGACCACCATTAGATCATGCCAAACTAACACACTCGTTAACAACAACAACTTCCATGATAGGCCCATCGATTGGTCACTTATCCGCCCTTATTGGCTGATCCACAAAGGTTATCAGTCGAGCATCTTCCCTTTGTGGTATAGTGACCATCATCGATCTCTTCTTATCTTACCAGATCTTTAACATGCCTTGGCTGCTCCTTTCTAGTGGGCCCCACCATTTTTCTCTATGTTGCAACGAATATCCATAGTGCAACTTTATGTTGCGGAATAGTGACAACCGTGAGATCGGCTAAAAAATGCCCGACATTTATGATTCGTTATCACTTAATCGACATCATTTTACTGTTCACCATAACTGCTTGCCTTAACCATTGGCCTTAACCACTGCTGCTAGTGGTTTGTCACTGTGTTGCAATGAATAAATATTGTTAAAAAACTTCCCTTTGCGGCATAGCAAACACCCTTAATCTTCTCTGAACTTGCGAACTTGTAAACACACCTAAGCCACTCTCTTCTTATGGGCCCCACCACTTGGTCGCTGATCCACAAAGAATAACGGTCAAGCAACTTTATGGTGTGGTATAAGGACCATCGCTAGATCGAACAGGAACTTACCTGATCTTTAAGGACCCGACACATACATAAGAAAAGACATAGGACCTAGGAAAATAAGCGAAATATTTCAAAATTAATAGAACCCACCTAAACCTAAAATGCAAAGAGGCCCCCCTTTCGACAATAGGGTGACCCTTCCACTTAAGTGTAAAAAGCAACAAACGGAAATAAAAGATTTGGAGATAAAGCAACACAAAGGTTTATGTTTTGAAAAATTTTGATATTTAATATAAAACCCTAAACCCATTTGGCCATGGACTCATAAAGAAGGACCAAATCTGAATTTTGATAGATTTTCAAAAATAAAAGGCAAGACTTCCAACATATTTAAAATAGTGATAACAGGATATTTATTAGATATTCAATTTAAAGAAAATCATATAGATGTTATAACAAAATATTGCAAAAAAATGTGGAGAACGCAAATGTGAAAGTGGACGAGCATTACATAAAACAATATATATCATATGTTAGGGAACCGACAGTGGAAATGATCATAACTGAACCAGCAATGCCTCAATCGCTACAAGACACTAAGACAGTTACACTAGCACAATCAGAAAATTCAACTATGACTGATGATCAGAACTATGAACCTGAAGTTCAGAAGACACCAAGGTATATAAGGTTAAATCATTCTGAAGATCAAATCATTGGAGATAGGAACAAGGGAGTTATGACAAGAAGAAGACTGGAAAATAAAGAGGTATGTCTTATTTCTCAAATTGAACTGACATCTGTTATTGAAGCATGTAAAGATACACATTGGTTAAAGGCTGTGGAAGATGAATTAGATCAGATAGGGAAGAATGAAACTTGGACTTTAGTTTCCCAGGCTAAAAATAAGAATGTTATTGGAACTAAATGAGGATAGTCAAGTTGTAAGAAACAAGGCTAGATTGGTTTGTAAAGGATATTCTCAAATGGAAGGAATTTATTATGGTGAGACATTTGCACCTATAGCTAGATTTGAAGCTGTTAGAATATTTCTTTCATATGCAACTTATAAGAACTATAAGGTCTATCAAATGGATGTTAAATGTGCATTTTTGAATGGTGAACTTGAGGAAGAGGTATACATTGAGCAGCCTAATGGATTCTCACTGACAGATGATAAAGATATGGTTTGTAGATTAAGGAAAGATTTACATGGATTGAAACAAGCTCCTAGAGCTTGGTATGCAAGGCTAGATAAATACCTTTTGACGCTTGGCTTTTCTAAAGGAAGTTCTAACTATGATTTATATTATAAGATCACTGATGATGATATTTTGATTATTGAAGTATTTATTGATGATATCATTTTTGGAGGTGAAGATAAATTGTGCATGGAATTCTCTAATAATATGCAGAATGAATTTGAAATATCCATGATTGGTGAGATGAGATTTTTCTTAGGCTTGCAGATTACTCAAACTAACAAAGGAATATTTATCTATCAAACTAATTATCTAAGGGAATTGTTGAAGAAGTTTGGTATGGATAATTCCAAACTGGTAAGTACTCCTATGGTGACAAGTGAAAAATTATCTATCAAAGACACATCTACATCGGTAAATCTGACAAGGTATAATTATATGTGTTGGCAAATGCACACTCCAATGAGAAATTGTAAGTGATTGAAGGTTTTGTCATTGATGACAACCTTGCAATCATATGATACCAGAAAGACAATATACTGGCACTGGAAACTACAAACTCTACACTGGCACATATAACACCAACAAAGGAAGGATACTAGCACCCTGGCCGACAGGAATTTTGTTTATAATGTATTTTGTAATTAATTTTAAAATCATTGTAAACTGACATGGTGAGTTGTAATATGACTCATATATGTATGAGATCATTGTAGAACATTTTGTAATAAGGATATAGGGAATTAAGGCAGACCTAATATGGGAATTATAGGTTAAGGGTTTATGTATGAAGCAAAGCTAAAACCGGTACTAGATCTGGTATAGTAGTTGCTAATTTGAAGTAGTACAAGACATTGGATTTGTATAATCCATTTTATAAGTTAGTGTGACTTCTTATTTTGTAATTGAGCAGTGATCTCTAGGCACTTGGCCTTCCTGCATGTGCAGGCCTCTATTTTAAAAGTAATATTCACTTATTGGCTAGTAAGCGAATATTGTGGCTCACAAATCCCACCGAGGTTTTTCCCACACTGGTTTTCCTCATTAAACTACTATGTTATGGTGTTCTTTTCATGTGGTTTTTGTTATTCTTGTTTACTGCATTATTCTTGTTTTACCGGTATACAGTATTGATATGCTTTACATGTTTTAAATCAAGTAAATTCATCAATCGGTTAGATACTGATTCACCCCCCCCCACCTTCTCAATATCTTTGGGAATCCTAACAATTGGTATCAGAGCTTGGTCCTCTATTTTCAGAAGCCTAACAACTTGAGGAAGATCTTGACACTGGTAGAGATGGATAACTTGAAGAAACAATTGGAAACAACTCTTTCAGACTATGATGCAGAAAAATTGAAAAATATCAAACTTGAAGATGATCTAAAAGCTACTCAGGATATTTGTAGTGTTGTAAAATTGTGACACTTGCAATTTCGACTGCATTTGGGTCTTCACGATGGCGGCGCAACGTTGAACCTAAATGGAGACCCCGAAACCCTGCTTGCGACATTAAAAACTGCATCTTTTTGCACCTTGGCCTGATCCTCCTTGCACCCTACTATCCCCAGAGGTGGGACCATGGTGCCCAGCACCCTGGTCCTTCAGGACCATGGCACCTAGTGCCCTAGTCCCTCAGGATCATGGTGCCCAGCGCCCTGGTCCCTGGCCCTATTTTGGGCCCTGTTTCTTGTTGGGCATCGGGTCTTCAAGTTTGCAATTTGGAAAATAATGCTCCTAGGTTGGCCTAAGGTTGGAAAAATCAGTCTCCTAACCCTAATTGACAAGTATATAAACTACATTTCGCCTCCCAGAAAAGAGTTGGAAAGATATATGTGTGCAAGAGGTGGAAGCAATAGGCAAACATTCAAACATTCAAACATTCAAGCATTCCTTCAAGCAATTGAGCATTCTAGGTCTCCATTCAAGGCTAGGTGTTGCATTCAAGACAAGGATTCAACCATTGAAGAGGAGATCACCTACAACATATAACATACAACATCATTACACCTTCACATGTGAGAATACAAACATTCTTACAACAAGGTATCAGTACTTGATTACATTACAAACATTTACATTTACAACATTCTCATTTCTTGGTTAATTTCAAAACCGGGGTTTGACCTGAAGGCAAACCCCTAATCCCTAACCCCCCAATCGTCCTCTCTTTTCTGTGTGTAGGTTGTAGGTACGCGGCTATAATTGAAGATCTGGAATCCTTGTGCAGAGACGAACAGATCCCCCTTCGTTTCGCGGATTTTTTGGAGGACCGTGTGCACTCCGAGCACCATCGTCCCGTCAACTTTCACTCAAACTTGCAGGACAGAATCGTCTTGACATTTTACTGCTAATTTCAGGTCCGCAGCTTCATCATGTGTCCTTATCTCCGTCTACGAGCGAATCTTTCTTACTTTTATATACGCTACTAGTTCAATCCTTCTATCTACATTCTTTACAAAAGAGGGTATCCTTGCTGTCTCAACCCTTGAAACTCATTTAGAATTCAATCTTGCATTGTGTGGGATTGGATCTTGTGAGTTTCAACCCCTCTTTTGAATGTAAAGTCTCTCCTAAGTGAAAACCATCAACCCTAGTGACCTCCTTTCTCTCTCCTTGGAGTGGGGGGGAACACCTAGGGTTCGATTTTCCGCTTTACATTTTGGTGAACCCGACGTGAACATCCTAATTTTGATTATTCATGGTTAGATCTGAAAAAATTTGCTTCCTTAATTACATTTCCATGTTTGATCTTTTGCAAATTTAAGAGGTTAATTCCATAAAAACCCTAAATTTTCTTTTTAGTAATTGAGCTTGTGAAGTGTTTAATTGTTAATGCTTGTTTCAAATCTACCCTTCTATTGCAAATTGTTAATTCATATTTGTGCTTTAATTCTAAAAATTAAGTGGTTAAGTGTCAAAACCCTAATTTTTAAAACCCTCTTGATTCAACCTTTGACCGATGATCTCACTGATCAAAACACCTCCAAATCGGCTGTAACTTTGGATTCTGCAACAAAATCATAATATCTCTCATCCCTGAAAATTTTGAAAAAAGTTGTGAGGACCGTGTGCAGCCCGAGCGCCATCGTCCCCGACATTTTTTCTAAAATTTCAGGAGCTAGATCTTACTGTATTTTTCTGCTAGAATCCAGAATCTTGGCTGATTTCATCAATTCTAACACTTTCAAAATTAAAGTCAAAGTTGGTCTAGTGATTTCTTGGATTAAGGCTTTTAATCATTCAAAAATTGTTGAAATTGAAATTTCGTGTCAAAATTGTGTTTCTTACTGTCCTAAATCTGAAAAGTGTGTTGGCATTCATTTGAAGTTTCAGTGCTTTATTCAAATTTTTGCAGTTTGCGACTTTTGAAATTAGGTGTTTAATTGTAACAACTTTGATTTCCGCTTTCAAAATTGAATTTTGCATGAAAATTGAGTCAAATTTTAAATTTCAAAGCTTTCATTGCTTTTAGTATTCCCTCTAAAATCATAAAATTCAAAATTTCAGTTTCCCTCTCTTTTTCAAAATTCAAATTTTGCATTTTTCAACAATCTTGGTAAGGTTCAATTTTGAGATTGCAACTTTAATTTGGCCTATCTACAGATCTTAAAATCACTCAATTTTTTCAGATTAGCTTCAAAATCATCATAACTTTCATCCCTGAAAATTTTGAAAAAAGTTGCGAGGACCGTGTGCACTCGATTCGCCATGGTCCCCGACATTTTTTTAGAAATTTCGGGAGATTGTCCTGATTGTATTTAACAGCTTAAATCTAGGAGATGGGCTGATTTTATTGAAATTTGCTACTTCTAAATTCAAAATATTCTCTCTCTCTTTAGTGCATGAGTTTTACAACAATAAGCCCTACTTACACTATTCCTGTTAGACAAAGCCTTAGAATTAAGTCTTTCCAGGGTTTAATTACCGAGCAAATGGAACCTAATTTGAATGGCCTTTTTAACGAGGACCTGGGTAATTTCTCTAATCCTCTTAATGATGAAAAAGCTCTCCATGAGGTTTCTATAGAACAACTTTCAAAATTGGATAACCAATTTGATGATTTTCAGCAATGGATGTCTCAAGAATACCCCGGTAGTCAAGCTCTTTTCTTAATTGAGGGTCTAAAACGTATGGTTCAAAGTGATAAGAATGGAATTGATATTTTGCGTAGTATTGCACACATCGTGGATTCGAATGTGATGCCTATGAAGAGTTGTGCCGAAACTTTAGGTTATACACAACCTCCTACTCAAGTCAATCATTCTACCCCTTTGCAACTTCTATTGCTAGTATACCTACTTTTACATCAAACATAATGACTACTTCAATACAAAACATTCCACCTATGATCACCAGTCATGGGGGCAATCCTTCTTCAATCAACCCTCTTCCTTCATTCAATCTGACTTCTTCATTCATTCCTTCAATGAGTGTCCCTATTACATCTCCACAAATGAACATGATGCAAGGGGGCAATTCATTTAACCATTCCATTCCTCCTTGTAGTGTTCTTTCTTTCCAATCATCTCCTATGACTAACTATCATAGTGTCCCGCCACCTTACTCTCAATCAATACCTTCTTTCAATAACATAATACCTCCATCACAATCTAACACGTCTAATATGAACTCTTCGACTGAAGCGACCATTAACAATCTTGCACAAACTGTCTCTTCTTTACAGCAACAAATTGCCTCTATGAATCAATCTAGGTTTAGTGTGCTCACATTTGATGTTGCAAGCCCACTTTCTCTTGACATTGTTCGAGCTATCCCCCCCTAAGCATGTTGAAATCCTGCAATTGGAGCTTTATAATGGTAAAGGTGATCCTCTAACACATGTTAAGACCTTTCAAACAATATGTACCGATTTTGCTCATGACCAAAGGTTGCTTGCAAAACTGTTTACTAGAACATTAAGAGATAAAGCTCTACAATGGTATTGCTCGTTACCTTCTTATTCTATTACTTCTTTCGAACAACTTGCAAATACTTTTATTCAACAATTTCAAAACAATATAGGTCCTAAAGTTACTTTGATTGATTTAATGCATTGTAAACAAGGTGTTAAAGAAAAAGTGACTGATTTCATTGGTAGATATAAGCATTTGTGTGCTCAAATTTCTTTTCCAGTACCTGACAATGATATTCAAAGAATTTTTATTTCTAATTTACAAAAAGATATTAGAGAAAAACTTCTGTTTTTTGAGTTTACTTCTTTCCAACAGTTGTGCGCAACTCTTCACAATTATCAACTGACTGTGAGTCAAATGGAACAAGCAAATCCTATGGCTCCAAGTGATAAGGGTGATAGTAGTCAACAACCATTTGGGAAGTTTAAACCAAACAGAGAGTTCATTAAGTTCAATGAAAACATCACCAACAACAATGTGAATGCAGCATCAGGTGTGCCTCCTATTTCTAAATTTTTCAAAAAAGAAAGAAATTTTACTCCTTTGAATGAATCATTGCATAGTATTATGAATAAGTTATTGGAACAAAATGTGCTTACTCTCCCTCCTATAAATCAAATAGATCCTACAAAGATTAATTCACCCTATTTTGATAACAAATCTTTTTGTCAATTTCATCGCCAACCTGGGCATGATACTGAAAAATATTTTGCTTTAAAGGGTAAAATTCAAGATTTGATTGATAATAATACTATCTTTGTTTCTGGTGTGAATGATAAAGGCAACACATCTGTAGCTCCTCCTAACCAAAATCTTAAGATTTTTACTGATCCATTACCTTCTCATACCTCTAATGTGATTGAGACTAATGATTCCTCTTTCTCACCTGATGGTCTTGTGTCTATGACTCCGAATGTGATTAACTTTGTAGAGCAGCAGAAAATCCCTAAAGAGCCTTCCATCACATTTGATTCCAATGAAACTATCAGGGCACCTGATGGTCCTTTATATATAGTTGCAAAAGTCAAGAATACACCTTGCCGTGGAGTGCTTATTGATCCTTCTTGTATGGTTAATGTCATTACAGAAGAATTTCTTTTTACTTTGCAATTGAATCAAGTGATCTATGACAAAACAAATGTGGTTGTGAAATTATTTGATGCATTTTCTTCTCCTACAATTGGTTCTATTACATTACCTATTGACGTCCATAACAAATCCCTTGATGTGAGCTTTGCTATTATTCCATCGTCCGAACAATTTCGTGTGAAGCTGGGCTATCCTTGGCTATCTTCCATGAAAGCTATTGCTTCTCCTATTCACAAGTGTTTGAAATTTCCCCATAATGGTGAAGTTGTTACTGTCAATCATAGTCTCTTTAAACCAGCTGAAAGAACTTCTAGCGTTCCTATTGATTATTTTTGGCCTAAACAATTTCAATCTCTTCCACCACGAAGTGATCATCTTTTCAAATCTTATCAAAACTGGAAAAAAGATATGATCCTATCTCTAAGTGAACCTAGAACACCCAAACTTGATATTCCTATCATTCTTGAGAAGGAAGTTCTTCCTTTGAAAGATAAAACTAATTTCTTTCCTCAAGAAGATTCCCAACCCATCCCTATGGATGTGACTACGTCTATGTCTAATAAACTTTCTAAAGGTAGACATATACCTCCTCGTCATGATGGACTTGGTCTCCTTCCTAAACCAGATATTCCTCCTTTATATGGAGCAGTTCCTCCTCCTTCCTCTTATAGAGAGAAGAGACCTTCCTCTTCTCCTATTGTTCAACCTAAGAGACCACAACCTAAACACCCAAGTGATAAGGATGAGAACATTCCTCCTCCTCAATCTTATCAACTTCCTACTAAGACTAGACAAAATCGTTCTGCGCATGAACGCCGATGAAAGTGTCGTCTTAGAGCTCGTGTAGTAGCTTCTCAAACTTTGCAATCCCCAAAGACACCTTCAGCTAGTATTATTCCATTTTCTCCTCAACCAAAAATTGAGCCAAAATCTCCTAAACATAAGATGCATGATGGTTTTGATCCTGTGCGAGTTAAAGATCCTATTTTTATAAATCTTGATGATGATATAGATGAAAATGTTATTCATGATGAAAATGTTACTCCTCTTCATTCTGATAGTGAATATGAATATGTTGATGTTGATAACCATTTATCTAACGAATTTTCTAAAGCACTTATCTGAGCTCCTAGACAAGAACAATGTGGCTTGGAACATGAACATAGCCCTTGTTTGGATCTTGTGATAGCTCCATCTGTTGTGTTGGATGTTCCTCCTCTAGCGTGTTTCCTGCCTTCCCGAAATTTTGATCAGCAAGATCGGGGGGTGGATGATGTGCTAGACTAGTTTCATTAGCATAGCAGACTCTCTCCTCCTCTCTTGATCTCTTTTGTTACTTCTTCTATGTGTTATTCTCATTCTTCTATTTGTTGTCCTTAGTGTTGTCTACTTGAGGATGATGCAAAGCATTGAGATCTCTTTTGGTCTCTCTCATGTTGACTCAAAAGACATAGGTGTTCCCTTCTTCTAGATGACCTTCCTTGATTGGGGAATGAAGAACAATTATGCATACATACATATGATATACATGAATTATCATACAGCATACTGACCCCAAGGAAAGCGAAGTCACCTCGTGATTTGTGTTTTGTGTCTATTATCCTTGGGTTTATCTCACACTTGGGGGCTAAATCTTTGTGATAATGTGCTCCTTTACCTTCTCATTTCTTATGTGTATCACTACCTTAAATCCATCACCCCCGATGAGGTGTGTGCGATCGCTTTAATGTAGGGGGGCATACGCTCCGTCCATATCTCTTCAAGATTCTCAAAAATTTCTTGGCGAACTTAGCTTTGTCTTGAAAATTTTTGGTATTTTTCTTGCATGACTCATAGTGAGGGAACCTTACTACTATCAATCATGGTTCTCCCTCGTGATCTTCCCTTTTACTTTGTCAATCGAATTCGTAAGATCCTTAGTCCACTGGGGGCTTGGTGTATCTTGCCTCCTTGACATGGTGAAAGTCTTTCCATGTTGTTTCCTTGTACTTTACCAGAAGTATTGGTGTATGCTTATACTCCCGCTAAAGTGGGGGCTAAATGTAGCATCGTAAAATTGCGACACTTGAAATTTTGACTGCATTTGGGTCTTCACAATGGCGGCGCAACGTTGAACCTGAATGGAGACCCTGAAACCTGCTTGCGACATAAAAAACTGCATCTTTTTGCATCTTAGCCTGATCCTCCTTGCACCCTGCTATCCCGGGAGGTGGGACCATGGCGCCCAGCGCCCTGGTCCTTCAGGACCATGGCATCTAGCACCCTAGTCCCTCAGGACCATGGCACCCAGTACCCTGGTCCCTAGCCCTATTTTGGGCCCGATCTCTTGTTGGGCATCGGGTCTTCAAGTTTGCAATTTGGAAAATAATGCTCCTAGGTCGGCCTAAGGTCAGAAAAATCAATCTCCTAACCCTAATTGACAAGTATATAAACTACATTTCCCCTCCTAGAAAAGAGGAGGAAAGATATATGTGTGCAAGAGGCAGAAGCAATAGGCAAACATTCAAACATTCAAACATTCAAGCATTCCTTCAAGCAATTGAGCATTCTAGGTCTCCATTCAAGGCTAGGTGTTGCATTCAAGACAAGGATTCAACCATTGAAGAGGAGATCACCTACAACATATAACATACAACATCATTACACCTTTGCATGTGAGAATACAAACATTCTTACAACAAGGTATCAGTACTTGATTACATTACAAACATTTACATTTACAGCATTCTCATTTCTTGGTTAATTCCAAAACCAGGGTTTGACCTGAAGGAAAACCCCTAATCCCTAACCCCCCAATCATGCTCTCTTTTCTGTGTGTAGGTTGCAGGTACATGGCTATAATTGAAGATCTGGAATCCTTGTGCAGAGATGAATAGATCCCCCTTCGTTTCGCGGATTTTTCGGAGGACCGTGTGCACTCCGGGCGCCATCGTCCCATCAACTTTCACTCAAACTTGCAGGACGGCATCGTCTCGACATTTTACTGCTAATTTCAGGTCTGCAGCTTCATCCTGTGTCCTTATCTCCATCTACGAGTGAATCTTTCTTACTTTTATATACACTACTAGTTCAATCCTTCTATCTACATTCTTTACAAAAGAGGGTATCCTTGTTGTCTCAACCCTTGAAACTCATTTAGAATTCAATCTTGCATTGTGTGGGATTGGATCTTGTGAGTTTCAACCCCTCTTTTGAATGTAAAGTCTCTCCTAAGTGAAAACCATCAACCCTAGTGACCTCCTTTCTCTCTCCTTGGAGTGGGGGGGAACACCTAGGGTATTAGAGCTTGGTCCTCTATTTTCAAAAGCTTAACAACTTGAGGAAGATCTTGACACCGGTAAAGATGGATAACTTGAAGAATCAATTGGAAACAACTCTTTCAGACTATGATGCAGAAAAATTGAAAAATATCAAACTTGAAGATGATCTAAAAGCTGCTCAGGATATTATTCAAGCACTTCAAGAAAATCTTACCATTGCAAGAAATAAGAGAAGAGAACTTTGTGAAAAGATGCAGAATGAGAATCATGAAAAGGAAACTCTTAATGATCTGGTAAATAAACTAAGACAAGAAAGTAGTACTACAAAGAATGAAATGCAGGATATGACTATGAGATTTTGCAAAGAAATTGAAGATAGGAAGAAAAATGAATAAGATCTGACTAGAAGACTGAATGATGTTGTAAATGAAAACACAAGACTTAGTTATGAAAATGATATGTTGAAGACAGATCTGATGCATACACAAAATGACTCAAATGAACTTATGAGACAGAAAGGAATCTTGGAAAGAGAACTAGCTACTGTAAATCAGCACAAGGAAAAATTCAAGAAAAGCTCAGAAGAACTTGGTGACATGCTGAAGAATCAGAAACCTAATGGTGACACTAATGGCCTTGGCTTTGAAGTTGGTGAAAGCTCTAGTACTACAAATACACATGATCATAGCAAACCGGTAAGGAAATAAAATGCTTATAAATTTAATGGCAAATGCTTTAACTGTAACAAGTATGGTCATAGAGAAAATCAATGTAGATCTAGAAATTATCAGAACACCAATACACCCACCGGTCAATATTCTAAATGCAACAAAGTTGGTCATAATTCAGAGAATTGCAGAATGAATGTAAGATGTTATATTTGTGGGAGATTTGGACACTTATCTAATCAATGCAGAACACAAACCGGCATAGGATATGGGAAAGCTATTCAGAAAATAATGTGACTTGTTATGCTTGTAACAAGATTGGACATATTACAAAATTATGTAGAAGTAAGGCACCACCAACAAATAATAATGGTGCTAGTTTGAAAGTTAAAGAAAAGGTTGAAGAGGTAAAACAAGAATTCTCAAAACAATGGATCAGAATGTCAGAATAGAATGTTGATGGGAATACTCCTCCACTAACAGAACAGAGTAACACTCCACCGGTAGGAGACTCTTCATCTAACTAAAGAAAATTCCTTTGGGGGTTTAGCAACTAAATAAAAAACATGCTATTATTCCCTTGGTTGATGTTGAGAAGTTGAGATTACTTCTTTACCGGTAGATAAGTTAAGTTGTCACTTAACCGGAAAGCATTAAATGTGGTAAGTGAAGAAAATAACATTATAAAACAAGTTTTGGCTCCATTTTCATTTCACCGAGCATTCAAATCTTTGAGAGCATGAAAATCTCAAGAAAAGAAGAGAAGCAATCTATCAAATCTTTCATCCCTAAGGCAGATTAAGGTATTTATAGCTATGGCATCTTCATCTACTCCTGAATTTATTGCAAACCCTACTGTTGTTGAAGTTATTAAATGCCCTAGACCCGTATTCCAACTAGTTCCCAAAATTGGAAAGAAAGATGATAGCTTAGGTGCATTTTCTCAAATACCTAAAGGGTAAGTATATGCTGAAGACCCTAGAATGTATATACACTATCATATTGATGAACTAGGTGATGACAAAATTAAGAATATGTATGAATCTGTGATTTGTGATGAATTTGGAAATGTCAAACCTGAACATAAGATAATAGAAACCCCAGGTTTCAATGAAATTCTCAGTATCCTGGATTTCCTCAAGGATATCATAAGGATACTATTAAATGTTGGCAATATAGCATTATAGCAGACAATGAAAGATTGTTGGCATTTCATAAGGATATTGAGAAGGTTGTTGATGATTATGGATATAACTGATTAAGGGTGTTTACTGTCTTGATATTATTATTTTGTCATTGATGTCAATAAATTGATTTTCTAATTCAGTATGATGTTGCCATGTCTTGAGAAGTATGATTTCAAGAATATAATGATGTCGGTAAAAGACATAGGAAAGAATATGATGAATAAGGGGATGAATAAGGTATTCAATGGGCAACTATTAACGAGTCAGACAAGGATGAGATCATGATGTTTAGATTGTTTTAACATCATACATATGTTGTAAATTGTAAAGGTTAATACTATACTATGTTATCAAGCAAAGAACCTAGTCGGTAAACCATAAGGAACCCAGTTGGTAAACCCTAAGGTTATTGCTATTGGTTAATGAAGGCGGAATGTCTACCGAGTGAAGTTTAGTATTTACCAAGTTGTAACCGAGCTATAAAAGAATGCATTAAATGTTTGCATGCATTATTTAATGAAGGAAGTTGATGAGCTGTAACTGATTAAATGATTGGTATTTTGTGCATGAAGTTTGTTAATAAATCTAAGGCAATAGAAAGTTGGCATGAAGATCTATAGCACAGATTGAATCGCAATACCTTGGCACAAGTTCCTAGGTGGGGTAAAATGTTTTTAGATCGAAAGATGCATTGAACCTGGACAAGATCAAAGATGTGATGGCTACGATTGATCGTGGGAAATGTGATCAAGGAGATTAAGTGGTTACCCAATTGTTTATAAATAGGAAACTATTGATAAACAATGTATGCGGGCAAGTGTATGCACAGGGATGCTACATAGTGATTACCAAGCACAGAAGCTTGAAGACCTATTTGAATAAAAGAGTATAGAAGCCCAGCAGATGGACAAGATTAGTTCTATGTCTAGATTGTATTGAACAAATAAGATTTTTCTTTAGCATTTTAGATGTGAAGTTGTAGATAGATTTTATTACTGTTATTTTGTGAAAAAGACAGAAAATCTCTTAACCTAATGGACTTAACAGTTCTATTTGTAAAACCCTCTAGCAAGGTGACATTCTGATTGAGTGTTTGAAATCCTTTAACAAGGTCACTTCTAACAAGGTGAAGATCCTGACAGATCTGAGGGAAATCCCTTAACCGGGTCACATCTAGCAATGTGTTTGTAATCTTTAACAGGATTTGCTTTTAACCGAGCATACTCTAGAAGAGTATACTTCTTAGTGGGTCTGAAATCTCACTGTGGTTTTTCCCTATTTGGGTTTCCATGTTAAATCTGGTGTTATGAGGTTTATGATGTTTATATGCTTTTGATTTTGCATGTTTAATAGTTTTGGTTATATTACTGAAATATATGTTACCGAGGTTGAATATGATGTTTTTATAGAAGATTAAGTTTGTATGATTCACCACCCCCCCTCTCATGTTGTTGGCTATTGGATCTGTACTTATATTAAGTATTAGAACTATCAATTGGTATTAGAGCTTTGTACTTTGGAAGGAAAGTTTAAAGGAACTTGAGTTAAAGATCCAAAGATGTATAAGAGGGATGCACCAAAGCAGAACAAGTCAAGTTTATCTACATGGCAGAAAAGGATGAAGCTACATCTATCAGGAGTTGGAGAATATGCTATATACTATCTGGAGAATGATTTTGTTACATTGAGCATCTATCCATTGACTATGGAAGAGATAAAGGCAAAGCAAGAACGTATTCAAGCAATGATTGAAAGAACATTTGCATTGACTGACTTAGAGTTTAATGATCTAGAAGGCTGCAATGATGCAAAGGCTATGTGGGATAAGCTCATATCAGTATATGGAGGAGATGAACATGTTAAAAGAGCAAAAGTAGATAGTCTAAGAGGACAACTTGAATCTATGAGGATGAATGAAGGTGAGAACATAACTCAGTACAATACAAGACTAAAGGAGATTGTCAATCAAATCAAAGGAGCAGGTGGAACTATTGAAGAAAAGGATATAACAAGTTAGTTGTTGAGAACCCTTCTACCAGCTTATGCAATCTGAGCCTCTGCAATCAATGAATTGAGGTCTGTACCTAATATGCCAGTCCCTGTAGATGTTACTATTGGTAAGCTACATGCATTTGAATTAAGTAACTTTGATAAGAGTGGATCTTCGATAAATAAAGTTGAATCTGCATTTCGATCTTTTCATCTTGATGAATCTAATGATTTCAATGAAAGAAAGTATAAGTACTCTAAAGGAGGTCACAGTGGAGCAAGTGAAAGATTTCGTAAGAAGATGGAGGCAGTACACAAACTGTATGAGGAATTCAGAAAGCAAGAAGAGTTTGAAGCACTATTAGCCAAAAGGTTACCGAGAGGCAAAGGTAAGTATAAAGGAAAGCTACCTTTGAAATGTTTTAATTGTGATAAGATAGGACATATCGCTTCTAACTGTCCTGACAAAGATTCTACTGAAAAGAGAGATTACCGAGATGACAGACAGAAAGACATGTTTAATAGCTGATGAGGAATCCAATGATGATAAATCAGATGAGACTGATACAGAGGAAGTAGTTTATGTGGCTATCAAAGATGGATCAGATGAAGAAAGGTATGAAGAAAAAGCCCTAATATCTCACATAAACACTAATGATTCTTGGATTATAGATAGTGGATGCTCACATCATATGATGATAGTGGATGCTCACATCAAATGACACCGAGACTTTAGAAGAAGAGATAGAAAGACATGTTTAATAGCTGATGAGGAATCCAATGATGATAAATCAGATGAGACTGACACAAAGGAAGTAGTTTATGTGGCTATCAAAGATGGATCAGATGAAGAAAGGTATGAAGAAAAAGCCCTAATATCTCACATAAACACTAATGATTCTTGGATTATAGATAGTGGATGCTCACATCATATGATAGGAGATAAACACAAGTTTGTTATATTAGAAGACTATGATGGAGGCTATGTTAGATTTGGTAATGATGAACCATGTCCAGTGAAAGGTAAAGGATCTATAACACTTCTTGACAATGCAAGATGCAATGATGTTTATTGGGTTGAAGGTTTAAAATACAATTTGTTAAGTATAGCATAGCTAAACAACACAGGTTACCGAATAGAATTTTAGAAAAGGAATTGTCAAAGTTCATGACAAGAATGGAAAGTTAGCTGCTACTGGGACACAAACAAAAGGTAACACATTTCACCTTGACTCAACTCGGAATAAGTGTTTGCATGCAAAGATAGATAATACCTGGTTATGGCATACAAGGTTTTGTCATGTAAATTTTGATAATCTAATCAAAATAAGTAAGAAGCACCGAGTAAGAGGTCTACTGAGTCTTGAAAAACCCTAGAATTCTATGTGCCGAGGATGCCAGATGGATAAGATGTCAAGATAAAGCTTTACAAGTAAGTCTTACACTTCTAAGGGAATTTTAGATCTAGTGCACACTAATCTTTGTGGTCCTATAAAAGTTCAAAGTTATGATGGTGATACATATTTCATATTATTTGTGGATGATTATTCAAGGATGATGTCAGTATTGTTTTTAAAAGAAAAATCAAAAGCTTTTCAAATGTTTAAATGGTACAAGGCAAGAGTTGAAAATGAAACAGGAAGACAACTGAAATGTCTTAGATCAGATAGAGGAGGAGAGTTCACATCTAATGAGTTCAACTTATTTTGTAATGATCATGGTATTAAAAGACAAGTCTCTGCACCAAGAACTCCACAGTAGAATGGAATAGCTAGGAGAAGAAATAGATCTATTGTGGATTGTGCTAGAACACTGATGATTGAAAAGAAGGTACCACAAACATTTTGGAGAGAAGCAATAAGCACAATAGTTTACACCTTGAACCGAGTACAATTGAAGAAAGGTACTTTAAAGACACCATATGAAATCTAGTATGATAAGAAACCTAATGTAATTTATTTTTAAATCTTTGGAAGTAGATGCTATGTTCACAAAGATGATAGAAATGGCAAGTTTGATCAGAAGAGTGAAGAAGGAACATTTCTAGGTTATTCTTCTAGAAGCAAAGCATTTAAATGTCTGATCAAATCATCTAACAAAATAGTAGAAAGTGCAAATGTGAAAATTGATGAATTTGTAGAAAGAAATGATGAAGGAAATTCCAAGGAACCAGAAGACTATGATGAATTTGTCTATGTTCAACTGAGAAGTCTTACCGAGAAGACTGTTGAAGAAAATGAAGAGAATATCCAGTTACCGAGTGATAAAGAAGATCATACAGAGCCTACCAAGCCTGTATTAGCCAAGTATGTCAGAAGACATCATGCACCAAGTCAGATTATAGGAGATAAGGATGATCCAGTGATGACAAGGAACAAGCTAAGACATAACACATGTTTGATATCTAAATTTGAACCAAGAATAGTGAAAGAGGCATTTAACAGTGAAGATTGGATAAATGCTATGACAGAAGAAATTGATCAAATCAAGAAGAATGACACATGGACACTAATCCCAATACCAAAGGACAAAAATGTAATCAGTACAAAGTGGATTTTCTGAAACAAGCTAAATGAAAAAGGGGAGGTCATTCGAAACAAAGCAAGACTAGTTTGCAAAGGTTATGCTCAAGAAGAAGGAATTGATTATGGTGAAACTTTTGCACATGTTGCTAGACTTGAAGGAGTAAGAACAACGTTGGCATATGCTGCTTTCAAAAATTTCAAGGTATATCAAATGGATGTAAAATCTGCATTTCTAAATGGAATATTAGAAGAACAAGTTTTTATTGAACAACCTGAAGGATTTGTTGAAGACAAAAATAAAGATTAGGTATGTAAATTGGACAAAGCTCTATATGGTTTGAAACAAGCACCTAGAGCATGGTATGAAAGATTGCACTCTTATTTGATTAAGATTGGTTTTATAAGGACAAGTGAGAACAACAATATGTACATGAAGAATGATGAAAATGGAATACTAATCTCAGCCATATTTGTTGATGATATTATATTTTGTGGAAATGACTCTTTATGCAAGAACTTTGGAAGTGAAATGAGCAAAGAATTTGAGATGTCATTAATCGTTGAGATAAAGTATTTTATAGGTTTACAGATACTGCAAATAAAAAATGAGATTTTCATTACTCAATCCAAGTACATAAAGGAAATCTTGAAGAAATTTGGAATGGAGGATTCAAAACCAGTAATTACTCCTATGACTACCAACTGTAAATTATCAAATAATGATGAATCTACATCTGTTGATGAGACACTTTACCGATCCATGATTGGAAAACTACAATATGTTGTTCACAGTAGACCAGACATAGCACATGCAGTGGGTATAGTTGCAAGATTCTCTGCAGATCCTAAGGAAACACACATGACATCAATCAAAAGAATCTTTAGATACTTGAAAGGCACTGAGGATTATGGCTTAGTATATCAGAAAGGAAATGATTTTGATTTAAAAGTTTATACTGATGCTGATTGGGCAAGAAACATTGATGACAGAAAAAGCATAAGTGGAGGAGCTTTCTTTTTAGGAGAAAGACTAGTGAGTTGGGTTAGCAAGAAACAAGGATGTGTTTCACAGTCAACAGCAGAAGCTGAATATCTTGCTGAAGCATTGAATTGTACCAACATTGCATGGATCAAACAATTGTTGGAAGGTATAAATGAGAAATTTACCGAGCCAGTAACTATATTCTGTGACAATACTAGTGCCATTAATATTTCAAAGAATCTTGTTATGCACTCTAAGACAAAGCACATATCTATCAAATATCATTATCTTAGAGAAGAAGCTCAAGAGAAGAAAGTGGTGTTGGAGTATGTTAGCACAAAGGAACAAATAGCAGATATCTTCACCAAGCCACTACCAAGGGACACTTTTGAATATCTCAGAAGTAAGTTAGGGGTCCTACCCCTATCCTCTACTCACTGACCGAGTTCGGTGAAAGCATCAATCCGATGACTCTATCGAATATCTTTTAGGAGTTGATGCTGATTTATACACTTTAGGATGTTTTCTAAAGCTGTATAGGAATTATTACAAGAAATAATACAGGGAATAGGAATTGAAGACAAAATGCTCTAATCGAGACTGAATTGATAAACAACAGTAGGAAATCACTTCATACAGACAGAAATTATGTTTTAGTTCTTTACTTTTTGGCATTGTTGTCAAAGGGGGAGAAGACTGAAGAAAACAGGAGAAGTCTAATGTATGGGGGAGAGCATTTCAGCATTTCAGAATCACAACAATCTAAATCTTTTAAGGTCAAATCAATTGGTTTTGCCATCAATGTCAAAGGGGGAGATTGTTGGCAATATAGCATTATAGTAGACAATGAAAGATTGTTGGCATTTCATAAGGATATTGAGAAGGTTGTTGGTGATTATGGATATAACTAATTAAGGATGTTTACTGTCTTGATATTATTATTTTGTCATTGATGTCAAGAAATTAATTTTCTAATTCAGTATGATGTTGCCATATCTTGAGAAGTATGATTTGAAGAATATAACAATGTCGGTAAAAGACACATGAAAGAATATGATGAATAAGGGGATGAATAAGGTATTCAATGGGCAACTATTACCGAGTCTGACAATGATGAGATCATGATGTTTAGATTGTTTTAACATCATACATATGTTGTAAATTGTAAAGGTTAATACTATACTATGTTATCAAGCAAAGAACCTAGTCGGTAAACCCTAAGGAACCCAGTTGGTAAACCCTAAGGTTATCGCTATTGGTTAATGAAGGTAGAATATCTATCGAGTGAAGTTTAGTATTTACCGAGTTGTTATCGAGTTGTAACCGAGCTATAATAGAATGCATTAAATGTTTGCATGCGTTATTTAATGAAGCTAATGAGCTGGAATCTTTAAATGATTGGTATGTTGTGCATGAAGTTTGTTAATAAATCTAAGGCAATAGAAAGTCAGCATGAAGATCTACAACGTAGATTGAACAGCAATACCCTGGCACAAGTTCCAAGACTAATATCCAAGTTCCTAGGCAGGGTAAAACATTTTCAGATTGAAAGATGTATTGAACCTGGACAAGATAAAAGATTTGATGGCTACGATTGATCATGGGAAATGTGATCAAGGAGATTAAATGGTTACCTAATTGTTTATAAATAGGAAACTGTTGATAAAATATGTATGTAGACAAGTGTATGCACAAGGATGCTACATAGTGATTATCGAGCACAGAAGCTTGAAGACCTATTTGAATAATAGACTATAGAAGCCCAGTAGATGGAAAAGATTAGTTCTATGTCTAGATTGTATTAAACAAATAAGAATCTGCTTTAGCATTTTAGATGTGAAGTTGCAGATAGATTTTATTACTGTTATTTTGTGAAAGTGACAGAAAATCTCTTAACCGAGTGGACTTAACAGTCTTATTTGTAAAACCCTCTAGCAAGGTGACATTCTGATTGAGAGTTTGAAATCCTTTAACAAGGTCACTTCTAACAAGGTGAAGATCCTAACAGATCTGAGGGACATCCCTTAACCGGGTCACATCTAGCAATGTGTTTGTAATCTTTAATAGGATTTTCTTTTAACCGAGCATACTCTAGAAGAGTATATTTCTTAGTGGGTCTGAAATCCCACAGTGGTTTTTCCCTATTTGGGTTTCCACGTTAAATCTGGTGTTATGAGGTTTATGATGTTTATATGCTTTTGAGTTTGTGTGTTTAACAGTTTTGGTTATATTACTGAAATATATGTTACCGAGGTTGAATATGATGTTTTTATGGAAGATTAAGTTTGTATGATTCAACCCCCCTCTCATCGTGTTGGCTATTGGATCTGTACTTATATTAAGTATCCGAACTATTATTAAATAGAGTACATGGTGAATTTTTCTTGTTGGACTCAGTTCATAAAATCACAAAAGAAGTAGTAAAGGCTATGACAGGGTTACCCTCCACCGGCAACAGACCTGACAAAGCTAAGAAGGTCTCAAATGATCTAGTGACAAACCTAACCGGTGCAACATTTGATAAGAGATCACTAAGGGTAAATGATGTAAAGGATACAAATATTAGATTTATCAGTATGATCTTAGGTTACAAGGCTACACATGCAAATAGGTTAAACTTAGTTTCTAGCCTATGTATTAAGAGTGCCTATAATATGGTAAATGATAATGCAAGGATGGACATATGTGAATGGCTTAAAGATGAACTAATAGACAATCTAGCAAAGATAAAAAGGGAAAAGAAAGGAACATTCAGATTTGGAAACCTACTTGTTTGTGTGATGCTATATATAACCAAACAAGTACCTGGTTTTGGCACCAAAGATTTTGGATATGATATAACGGTAGAAAAACAACTGTCAGAATTGTTGAACAATATGTGAGAGAATAGGGATAAAACCATAAATGAGTACTTTCAAGCACCAAAAGCTCAAATGAAAACAAGAGTAAGGTTATCACAACCTATTGTGAATAAGTACCAAAAGGAAATTTGTTTTGTAATAAAGAAAGATGAAATTTGGATGGAGGAAATTGTTCCTAGAACCATCTGGGTTACTAAAATGGGGTATGCGACTGATGACAACATAATAGAAACCTATGAAAAATCCCTCCTAGAAGCTCCTAAGGAACCTGAAGAAGAAGTATTTGGTAATGCTGAAACTATAGAAAGTCAAATTCAATCAAAGAAAAGAGTTAAAAGGGTTGAGGCAACTATTAGAAAAGCAACCCGATAGGTAAAAGCTACTAAAGAAGATGTGCTAAAGCAAACTAGTATAACTGAAGGTGAGTTGGAAGCACTTCAACCAGAAACACACCTTTCACCGATTCGAACTTCTTCAGAAAGTGACATACCTGCGGTATTCAAGAGAGTTGAGAGGAAAAGAAAACCTTCACTAACACCTTCTCCTACACCAAAAAGATAGAAGCAACAGGTAGTAAGGCCCCAAGGAAAGAAATTAACTCCAAAGAAAAAGAAGTTGACTCCTAAGAAGAAGTCAAAACAAACTATAGCTCCTATTGATAAATTACTGAATGAAAAACTGAGGATGGCAAGTTGAAGAATATCAGCAAACTGTATAACACACTATCCATTGATGAAAAAAAGAGAGTAGAGAATAGTGTAATACTACACTTAGATATTTTCAAGAAATTTTTTATGCAAGTTGTTGATGAAATACTGATAGATCTATATAACAGACTAGAAGCTAGAAGAGTAGTTATTATTGAGCTAGATAAGAAAATAAAGATTGAAAAACTACTTGCAGTACACCTTATTAACTCACCTGATGAGATAGATCAATTAATCTCTAAGGCTAACCGGTCAGTATTCTCAACTGCTCACCAACATGTAGCACTAATGGCAGGAAGAGTGAATTAGATAATAGAGGAAACAACAGATGCATGGGATATATTCCTAGTAGAAAAGGAGAAACATGAAGAGTATCAAAAACCTAAAACCTTCAAGGTATATCAAAAGGATAGGGACAAAGGAAAAGACAAGGTTGGTGGACCTCCCAGTATAAAGATAACATACAACTTACCCCCACCACCTTTAGATACTCCACCGGTAGACACTACTGAAAATCAACCGGCAACAAAGATATGAAGACAACACATGAGGACACAAATCCTGATTCTGAGGTGTTGTACACAATGAATAACGATACTCAGGAACTCAACATTGTGGTTGATAAGGAAACAAGTGATAAAAGAGATGTGGCAACTGAGCCACCGGTAGAAGACACAATAGTTGAGACAAATGTTGAAGATACAGTTTGAGACATTAAAATTTGGAGTGAGCAACAAACTGAACAGACAATGAATACAAGAAAAGCGGATAGCACTGGTGTACATAATGTATCTATTGAGCAACCAACAATTGATAACAATGAAAAATCTGTTGAGATACCAACTGAAAACATTTCAGGAGCAAGCACAGAGAAACGGGTAGAAAATACAGAGTCACAAACAAAAAAACCAGCAGTGGATACCACTGAAAAATCATCAGAGGCACCATCAGAGAAACCATCAGTAGAGAGTACAAAAAAATAGGTAGAACAATAGGTTCATTCACAACTACATTCAGAGACAGTGCCACCAACTACAATTGAAAGACCTAAAACTTTGGTAGCTGAAATGGAGACACAAACTAATCCTCTAGTGAAAGAGGAAAGCAATGCTATTATCACCACCAACATATAACAATTTGTGAAGACAGTTCGACAGACATTCGTAACCTCCATGTCTGAATTTAGACAAACAAATGTGATAGAGGTATTGCTAGATTCAATTAAGAAAATAACAGATTGTAATGCACTAGCATATAAGGGTATTAATATCACCATAACAATTTTGAAGATGATTTTACCCAAGTGTAACATAGAGAATAAAGATTCTTTAGGACAATTAGACACATTGTCTAAATTAATCACCAGTAACCTAATCACTATTGATCAAATAAATGAGGATACTTTTAAGGAAAGGATGATGAAAGAAAAAAAATTCTTTATGGAAATTGTGAATAAGAACAAAGAGGAGATGGATACTCTTTTATCGGAACTCAATGAAATCATTTATGACTTCAAGAAATTGTACAGGGATACATGCAAAACAAATGTATTAACAGAAGATCTTGACAATGAAATCAGAAAGACACAGGATAAGATTAACAATAGTGCTGAGAATCTGATTGGAACATCAGATTCATTTTTTGAATTAGAGAAGAAAATTACAGAGCAAGAAGAGAAAATCAGGAAACTAGAAAATGAAAAAAAAAGAATAAAGGACAAAGAAAAGGACTTAAAATACAGACTTGGTCCAAGACTAGAGTATCTTATTTCTTTGAGAAAAGAAATATTTGAGGCTCTGGTTCTCAGACTAAAGACACCAAAAGAGAAAATGCACATACTCACCAGTACAGTGCAGAGAACCCATGAGGCTATAAAAGACAGTAAAACATTTAGCAACGACATAAATTTAATTTTGACAGATATTTTTCAGAGTGTAACCCACCAGTTACAAGAAACCAGGCAGGACTCCACTGACAGTGAATGACAACCTTTGTCATTGATATCAAAGGGGGAGTAGAGGCTATGAGAAAAATGATCAGTAGATGGCTCATCAACTCAGGGGGAGCTCACATTTCTTTTGGTAAGATAAATCTGGTAGACTCATTTTTGGATGACACTTTTTGGATTTTTCTCATGAGTGTTGCCATCAATGCCAAAGGGGGAGATTGTTGGCAAATGCACACTTCAATGAGAAATTGTAGGTTATTGAAGGTTTTTTCATTGATGGCAACCTTGTATTCATATGATACCAGCAAGACAATATACTGGCACCGGCAAAGACAAACTCTACATCAGCACACAAAACACCGGCAAAGGAAGGATACCTATACCCTGGCTCACAAGAATTTTGTTTATAATGTATTTTGTAATTAATTGTAAAATCATTGTAAGCCGACGTGGCGAGTTTTAATATGACTCATATATGTATGAGATCATTGTGGAACATTTTGTAATAAGGATATACGAAATTAAGGCAAACCTAATATGCGAATTATAGGCTAAGTGTTTATGTATGAAGCAGAGCTAAAACCAGTACTGGATCTAGCATAGCAGATGCTAATTTGAAGCAGTACAAGACATTGGATTTGTATAATCCATTTTGTAGGTCAGTGTGACTTCTTATTTTGTAATTGAGCAGTGATCTCTAGGAACTTGGCCTTCCTGCATGTGCAGGCCCCTATTGTAAGAGTAATAGTCACTTATTGGCTAGTAAGCAAATATTATGAGTGACAAATCCCACCGAGGTTTTTCCCACACCGAGTTTCCTCATTAAACTATTGTGTTATGGTGTGATTTTCATATGGTTGTTGTTATTCTTGTTTTACCGGTATATAGTATTGATATGCTTTACATGTTTTAAATCAAGTAAATTCATGAATCGGTTAGATACTGATTCACCCCCCCTCCCCCCTCGTCTCAGTATTTTTGGGAATCCTAACAATATGATTGGTGGCTTGTTATATCTAACTCAGACTACACGGGATATTATGGATGCAGTAAGTATTGTTTCAAGATATCAAAGTAATCCTAAAGAAAATCATGAATGTACAGTAAAGAGGATATTTCGGTATTTGCAAGGAACAATAGAAAATGGCTTATGGTATTCTCAAGATGATAACTTCACTTTATGTGCATATACACATTCAGATTGGGCAGAAGATATTGATGACATGAAGAGCACTTCTGGTGGAGCTTTCTTTCTTGGAAAGAAATTGGTTTCATCGATCCATGAAAAATAGTCATGTATTTCTTTATCTACTGTAGAAGTTGAATATGTTGTAGCAGCAACTAATTGCACTCAAGTCATGTGGATGAAGCAAATGTTGAGGGATATCAAGGCAAATTGTCGTGAACCGGTAGTTATCTATTGTGATAACTTTGTAGTTATTGACATGTCTAAGAATCCAGTATTTCACTATAAGACTATACAAATATCAATAAAATAAAACTTTAAATTGAAGGACAAGGTGGAAAAAAAGGAAGTCAAATTGGTTAATGTGAACACTAAAGAGCAAATTGCAGATATATTCACTAAACCTTTGTCTAAGGAAAGATTTGATTATTTGACAAACATGTTAGGGGTATCTACCCCTCCAATAGAAACTTAATTGATGGAGAAAACCATCAATCCGGTATGCATCATCAAATTTATTCTTTTCTCTGGGTTGATTAAGTGGTGCTACTACTCAAAGGGAGTAGTTAGCTTTGAGATTCAGAGGCTTATATTCTTGCTTTGATATTTTTGTCATATTTCTGGCATTGATGTCAAAGGGGGAGAGATAGTCATGTGAAAAATAAATCCGGAACTTTATAGAGATATTATTCATAGGGGGAGAGTTATTGATATTCAGAACTATATGCACCAAAATGTTGGTTATCTTCCATAGGGGGAGACTTGTTTAGTATTTCTTGGCACTTAGATATTTTTCACATCTAGTGTTTCCATCAATTCCAAAGGGCGATATTGTTGGAAATATGAAGAAATTGATTATGTGTTGCATTGATGTTTTGTCATTGATGTCAACACTAGCTATTATGGCTAGTTATCAACAGACAAGTTTTGGTTATTGGTAGAAGATCTTGTGTTACCAATAAGGGTTTAAGGTTTAATTGACAGAGCTTTCACTGGGAATCTTTGAAAGAATGCATAAGTGGTGTTGGTGTGACTTCTAGATGGAATTCAGGATGCAGAAGGTGATCTGCATAAGTGGTGTTGGTGTGACTTCTAGATGGAATTCAGGATGCAGAAGGTGATCCCTAATCGTGCCTCAATTGATTGGAGACATCACCTTAGTGTGGTGGACCCAGATTAGGTTTGGTACTTATCTAGGTTATGGACCGATATCATGTTAACATGTTCTCTACACGTTACCGAGATGATTTATGGATTGGTTATTGTTGTTTTGGTCTAAAGCCGACATGTCATATCATTGTAATATGGATGTATGTAATGACCTTATTGTAATATCTTTTAGGTCATTAACCTAATTGGTTTAGGCCTTAGGGTTTGTATAAATTGATGTAAGATCTCATTGTAGATTATGGAATGGTATGAGATAATGTGTGTCATGGTCATGGAATGCAATATCATATGCGAAGGAGATTTGGTTGATCATAGGTGATCAAATTGGGTTTGCGTAAGAGGTAAAAGGCCACCGAGATTGAGCTTAACCAGGACTGTAATTAGGCATGGTAGATGCTATCTTTGGTTGTTCATTATTTTGTTTTGTCCAATTATCTTGAGGCCATTATAACCTCTCTGTAGTTAGTGAGACTCTTTTGCAATGAGCACTATGCTCTAGGCAATGTTCCTTCCTCCATGTACAGGCCTCTTATTGTACCACATACTTTCTGCAAATGTATCATTTGACTGTGGGTAGGCTTCCCACCATGGTTTTTCCCTTTATCGGGTTTTCCATGTACAAATCATTATGTTATGTGGTATGGTTGCATTGTGTTAATTCTTTGTTTTATTCTTAAGTTTTATTGCTTACCGATATCTATTTCTACTATTCTGGTATTCAATGTTTATGTGCTCCAGTTAAAGGTTATAAAGTAGTTTGATTAATACAATTTGTTGACAACTGATTCACCCCACCCGCTCTGAGTTGTCCACCAGTTATCATAACAGTTGTGAGATTGACTATTGTTGGCCATGAACTTCTTCAAGTTTGGCTATCTTCTCCCTTAAAATCAGCTTTAATTCATTGCAATTGTTCATAACAAAGTTGACCTTGGCACAAAATGGGGTAAAATAATTCAGTGGGTCATATTTTGGATCCATCTACTGGATTGCAGCCCATAACTTTCTGAAGATTATCCACTTTTTTTTCTCCACTCTTGAGTCATGAAATCAAATTCATTTCTAATTATGTCCTCGGGAAATTTATGCTCATGAGGAAATAGACTTCCTTTTATTCTTGTTTTGAAGATATTGTAGAACCCCTCAGGATCACTTTGTCTAGCTATGGAGCAAAAAAATTATCAAAATTTTCATATCCTCCCTTTAGAATTACAAAATAAGGGATGATAGTGTAATTTGGGAAAATTGTTCCTTTAACCCGTCCTTTTAATTCTTTTTCATGAATGCATCCTATCTGCCACATTACCTTAGCAAAACCCATTCTCAAAGGAAATTTGAAAGGTAGTACATGTGGTTGTCCAGAGAAACCGTATATTCTGATAACAATACTCATAGGATAAGACATAAAATCCCCCCAATTGTGCTCAATCCTAAAAAGTGGCAACCTCTCTTTGGGTCTTACAAAATCTTATAATTTCTTTGGGAATTCTTGGAAGGTTTATTGTCAACCTTTGCCTCAACTTAGAAGTAAAACTGTTATCAAATCTTACAAAGTTGGCCCCCTGTGTATCCCGAGACATATTTGTGCTCCAAACTTGCAATAGAATCTCCTTGTTATCAATTGTCCTTTTGAGGTTCATGGTACCCTCAAAGTAATTTACATTCCTAAATAGGAACATATGCATGAGTAAGGAATACCAAAAAAATTTAGTACTAGCCACTTCATTTTTAATATCTTGTAACCCCTCATGAATCTTTTATTCAAGGTAAGGAGCAAAGTCAAAAACCACTATATAATTAGGATGCTGAATTTGCATGACCATGTACATAAAGTTAGGTGGCATCACTATACTTGGATTAAAACACAATATCTAACACATAGAGAAAAAGGTATCCTTAAAGTAGGGAGCAAAAGCACCAATTGGGAATGGCTCCTCTGAGCTAGGGCCGATATGCTATGTTGTGCTCTTTGCTCTAGCCAAATGCATTGGAAGGAAATTATTTCTAATGAGTTCCCTCATCTTATAGTACTCTACTTTATTCTCATTAAGGTCTACCTACACCAAGCTTCCAGATGGTTCATACAGGTCAAAAACCTCCTGCAAATCTTCCCTTCCGATAATCAACAAAATTTCTCCTTCATTTCCCCTAATAACCCTCGAGACGGGGTCATACCTATTCACAACAACTTTGAGTAGGTTAATGTCCATGAAGACACCCGACACTACTAACTTACCCAAATCATACTACCAGGGACTGGATAATGGGGAATGCAAGTTCCTCTATCCGTACCACAGTTTGAACATTTCTAGTCCAGTCATTGGTATACTAACATCCACCAAGTGGAAAGCTTTATCAATTAACCCTTCCCCTAGGGTTTTTCTACTCACAAATCTATGACGTTGTTGTCTACCATTTGTCAATGGCTTCAATTGGTCCAAGAAATCATCACAAAGATTCCTTTTCATGTAATCAATTTGTCTTGAATATTTTCATGACAGAGCCATCTTTTGATCTAGGGTTTTCTACTACAACTTTAAATTGAGGAAGAAAAGACTAGGGCTAACACGAGATTTAAATTACAACAGTAATTTAAGAAAATTTCACTCTTCTCTATTTATCTTTTAACCCTAGAATAATTTGTTGGAAATACTAAGGAATTTATTATGTGTTGCATTGATGTTTTGTCATTGATGTCAACACTATCTATTATTATTGGTTATCGGCATACAAATTTTGGTTACTAGTAGAAGAACTAGTGTTACCAGCAGAAGGGACTATCAGTTGGATTCTACTGACATGTTTGGATCAATGGAATATATTTGGTTTAATGTTTCTGGAGTATGTTTTAGTCCGTTGGTATTGACTTGATGATCGGATGCTATCGTACACTCTAGTAAGCCTATACCAGTAAGGGTTTAAGGTTTTATCAGCAAAGCTTTTACTGAGAATCTTTGATAGGATTCATAAGTGGTGTTGGTGCAACTTCTAGATGGAATTAAGGATGCAAAAGGTAATCTTTGTTTGTACCTTGATTTATTGGAGACATCGCTTGGCGTGGTGAATCTATTTGGGTCTAGGTTATGGACCGATATCATGTAACGTGTTCTCTACATGTTACTAGGATGATTTATGGATTGGTTAATGTTGTTTTGGTCTAAAACCTACATGGCATATCATTGTAGTGTGGATGTATGTAACGATCTTATTGTAATATCATTTAGGTGGCCAGCCTAATTTGTTTAGGCCTTAGGGTTTATATAAATTGATGTAAGATCTCATTGTAGATCATGGTGGTAAAATGGTGGTAATGGTCATGGAATGGAATGTCATATGCGAAGGAGATATGGTTGATCATAGGTGATCCAATTGGATTTATGTAAGAGGTCAAAGGCCTCTGGTATTGAGCTTAACCAGGACTATAATCAGGCATGGTAGATGCTATCATTTACAGTACATTCTTCTAGATTGTTGTCCAATTATATTGAGGTGGTTATAACCTCTTTGTAGTCAGTGAGACTCCTTTGTAATGAGAAGTACACTCTAGGTAGTGTGCCTTTCTGAATGTGTGGGCCCCTTTTTGTATCACATACTTTCTGCAGAAGTATTATCTGACTGTGGGGTAAGTGCACAAAGATGGTGGTCAAAAAAACGGGTATTAGTGGACACTTTTTTTTGGAAATTAGGTGAACCTGAACTTGGAGGCAAAATTTGAAAGTCATCCTCTAAGGATATGAAGATAATCAAAGAAAAAATATTGTATTACTCTGAATCTAGTTTCCAAACTACTAATCATTTTCAAAATTGGATAAGATTAAGGGGGTCAAATCCTTCATGCATGAAAAGCAGACCCTAATTTTTCTGAAAAACATAATATAGTGTCCGACGTGCGCATAAAAAATGTCATAGTTAGATTTAGTATTTTGACAAATCCTTTTTCAGAAAGATAGTTAAGAGTGACCACTAGAAGATGTGTATTTGTTTGTAATTTTTTGTAGAGTATATTTTTTTTATGATTTTTCCAATCGAGCACATCCTAAAAATTAGGTACCTATTTGTGTGCAAAGCATAAACTACACTAAACAAATCGAAAATACAATTTTTTTTTTGAAATTGTAAAGAATCAAGTTCACTACAATAATATATAAAGATTTTTAAATTTGGATAAGTATATCAAAAGTTATTCAAAAAATGGTGCACCTATGTCTGTGAGAACTATGGAGACACTGGTAAGAGAAATTCAATAATAATATGTTATTGTTGTTTAAATTTTTAAAAAATTATATGATTATAAAGCTCATAAGATGGGTGAAAATATGGTGGAAATTTTAGAAATACCCAATTGGTGAACTGTAAACCTGATGATGACAAAGTCAAGAAACCAAGTTGATAAAATAAAATATGTCAAAAAGGAGGGAAATGGAGGAAAATCAAACTTCCAAACCATATCGTTGTCATCTAGGCCTATTTCCAAGCCTAAAAAGTCAAAAGAATGTATGGGGTACTTATGGTGTAAGAAGTGTGTATGCTCTATCTTAACTATAAACAGCGTGTGCGCGCTATGTTTACTATAAACAGAGTGTATGCACTACGTTTGTTTAAATTTTGGGTGTGTGTATAATATGATATTGTATATATAAAATCTGTATATACATATAATATATAGTTTTTATATATAATATATAATTTATATATATATATATATATATATGTATATAATAATATATAATATATTAAGTATATATATACACACATATAAGTATATTCTCTCTCTCTCTCTCTCTCTCTCTCTCTCTCTCCCTCTCTCTCTCCCTCTCTCCCTCTCCCTCTCCCTCTCCCTCTCTTTCCCTCTCTCCCCTTCTCCCTTCCAACATAACCCATTCCTTTCTCTGACCCTCTCTCCCCTTCTCCCTTCCTCCATACCCATCCCTCTCTCTCTTCTTCTCTCCCTCCCTCGCTCCATACCCCACTGCAACTATGTCTGCACTTCTATAGAAGTAAGTGAATTTATTTCTTGTTTGCAACTTCCTCTTTGATTTTTATCATGTATGCTCTCCTAAGAAAATTGACTGATGGATTTGTGTGTGTATATTGAATAGGAGGAAGAAGGGTCTGAAATTGAACCACGAGTGCATTACCGTGACAAACAAGGAAACTTGCAGCAATATTCTTATTGAATGTGTTTATAATGAGTAGAGTAGATGTGGAAAATAGTGTTAACAAAGAAAAATGATGAGTCAGACTACCTGCAATATGTTTTTGAGAAGGAAACAACTGGTAGAAAAGAGAAAGAGAGAGAGTAACAAAGATGATGTCACAAAGAATGATAGTGGTGGGTATGCGAGAGTTCCCATGTTGTTACATAATGTCTGTCCCTAAAGAAATTAAAGTTTGTTGTAAGCATGGCAATGGTAGTAAATGATGATCATCACTTGTCAAAAGGCCTGGAAGGGTACATACCCATGAGATAAATCAAGTGTGTAATTCCTATAGTCACAATTGAGATTGTAAATTTTAATAGCATCATTATGTTGTTAGAAAGGCAATACTCTTACACTTGGTTTTTAAGCAAAGCCTTGTTTTTAGTTTTCTTGGGAGTTTCTCTTATGCTGACAATGGTCTAACTTAGCTATATCAAAACTAAACTACCAATGTTCTTATTGTATGTTGTTCTATTCATAACTTTGAAATAATATATCATTTTATTAGCTCACTATATGACCCCTTAGCTATCATTAGAGGTCATATTGTTTCCTAAGAGGTCATATGGTGTCCTAAGTGGTCATAGGATTCCATATGACCCCTCAGGACATCATACGACCCATAGCAACACCATATGGTGTTGTAAAGGGTCATATGGTGTTCTATGACTCCTTAGGACACTATTTGGTGTCGTTAAAGGTCCTATGGTGTTCTAAAGTGATCATATAGTGTCCTATGACCCCCTTACAACACCCTATGACCCCTTAGATGTTGTTAGGGGTCATATTATGTTTCTAAGGGTCATATTATGTTCTAAGGGTCATATGGTGTCCTATGACCCCTTATGACACCATATGGTGTCATTATGTGTCTTATGTTGTCCTATAACCCCTAGGACACCTTATGACCCCTTATGGCAACATATGGTGTCGTTAGGGGTCATATGGTGTCCTAAGGGTCATATAGTCTCCAACAACCCCCTTAGGACACCATTTGACCCCTTGGGACTCCATATGGTGTTGTTATGGGTCGTATGGTGTCCTAAAAGGTCATATAGTGTTCTATGATCCCTTAGGACATTATTTGGTGTCATTATGAGTCGTATGGTGTGCTAAGGGTCATATGGTGTCTTATGATCCCTGAGGACTCCATATGACCTCTTATGTGTCATTATGGGTCATATGGTTGTCCTAAGGAGTGATATGGTGTCCTATGACCCCCTTAGGACACATGCATGGATCCCTACGATACCATATGACCCCTAAGGATACCATATTACCTTAGAGAGGGAGAGAGGGGGGAGGACGGCTGGAATGAGAGAGAGATACACCTAAGAGAAGAGGAGAGTGAGATAGATAGATAGACACTGAGAGGGAGAAACAAGAGATAAATGAGAGAGAGAGATGGAGAGAGAGAGGGGGGGGGAGATAGAGATAGAGAAAGGGAAAGGGAGGGGGAGACAAAGATGGAGAGAGAGAGGGAAATAGAGGGATGGATAGAGATAGAGAGTGACACAGAGAAGGGGACTCAAAGAGAGAGAGAGAGAGAGAGAGAGAGAGAGAGAGAGAGAGAGAGAGAGAGAGAGAGAGAGAGAGAGAGAGAGAGAGAGAGAGAGAGAGAGAGAGAGCTAAGAGAATGTGAGAGAGAGATAGGGAGGGGGAGATATAGAGAGATATAAGAGGTGGATAGAGGGATTGGAGAGAAAGAGAGACCTAAGAGGTTGAGGGAGGGAAGGAGAGAGAGGGTGAGAGATAGAGAGAGTATGAGTGAGAGGGAGGAAGGTATGGAATGAGAGTACAAGAGACTAGAGAGAGAGAGGTGCGAAGAGAGGGCGAGAGTGAGAAAAGGAGGTAATGAGAAAGGGAGAGAGGGAGGGGAAGGAGAGAGGGAGAGGGATGGAAGAGATACAACTTGAGATAAGGGAGAGTGAAATAGAGGATAAGAGGAAGAGAAGACTTCAGAGATAAAGAGAGAGAGGATGAGAAGGAAGAGAACTTGAGAGATAAAGAATGAGAGAGAAAGACTTAAGTGAAGAAGAAAGAGACTTGATTCTCTCCCCTTCTCTCTTCATCACTACTCCTTTCTCCCTCCTCCCCTCCTCCTCTCTCTCAGTCTCTCTCTCTCTCGCTCCCCCCAGCTTCTCCCTTCCTCCATAGCCCTTCTTCTCTCCTCCCTCCCTCCCTCCCTTCCCCCTCCTCTCTACCTCCCCCCTCATTCTCTCTCCTTCCCCCTACTCTCCCCCTCTCCCCTCTCTCTCTCTATCCCTCTCTCTCTCCCTCTCTCCCTCTTTCTCTCTCCCTCTCTCCCCCCTCTCTCCCTCTCTCCCTCTCCCTCCTCTCTCTCCCTCTTTCTCTCTCCTCTTTCCCCCCTCTCTCCCTCTCCCTCCTCTCTCTCCTCCCCCCTCTCTCTCTCCCTCCACCCATCCTTCTCTCTCCCTCCCCCTACTCTCCCCCCTCTCCCTCTCTCTCTCTCTCTCTTCCTCTCTCCCCTCCCCCTCCTTGTCTCTCCCTCCCCCCCTACTCTCCCCCCTCTCCTCTCCCTCCTTCCCTCCCTCACCCCCTCTCCCTCTCCCTCCTTCCCCCCCTTCTCTCTCCTCTCTCTCTCTCTCTCTCTCTCTCCTCTCTCTCTCTCCTCTCTCTCTCTCTCTCTCTCTCTCTCTCTCTCTCTCTCTCTCTCTCTCTTCCTCTCCCTCCCTCCTCTCTTCCTCCCCCTCCTCCTCCTCTCTCTCTCTCTCTCTCTCTCTCTCTCTCTCTCTCTCTCTCTCTCTCTCTCTCTCTCTCCCATCTCTCTCCCATCTCTCTTCCTCTCTCCCCTTCTCCCTTCCTCCATAGCCCCTTCTTCTCTCCCTCTTTCCCTCCTCCCCCCTCCTCTCTACCTCCCCCCTCATTCTCTATCCCTCCCCCATACTCTCCCCCTCTCCCTCTCTCTCTCTCTCCCTCTCTCTCTCCCTCCCTCCCTCTTTCTCTCTCCCTCTCTTCCCTCCCTCCCTTTTCCTTCACATTTTCTCTACTACAAATAGCATGTACGGGGTACTGAACCTATTAGTTCACTGCCCTACCATAACATTTTAGAGGCGTAGGAGCATGTACATGGAACTTATTACTGGTAAGCATGTACAAGGTACTGATCCCATTAGTTTGCTGCCCCGCCATAACAATTTAAGGCTTAGGAGCGCGTACACGCTACTTATTAGTACAGAGTGGAAAAAAAATACTGTTGGGCTTGCCAACATTTTATGGACTAATAGCATGCATGCGGTTATTAATATAGCACTTACAGGGTACTTGGAACATATTTTTATTTTGCCAAGAGCCTCAATGACCTCAAAAGAATTTTTTGAGGTCATTGAAGGCCCCACTGCAAACTATGTATGTACTTCTATAATTGTTTTATACATAGAAGTAGGTGAATTTTTTTTTGCATGATTTCAAATGATTGAATTGTTCTTCTTATTAGTTTTGTCAATATTATTGTGATTTTTTAATAGTTTTGATTCAAAAAAAAAATGATAAGATGCATGTTTATGGTTATTTGTTTGTTTGTGAACTTTTATTTACATATATATAATATGATTCTATTTAGGACAATCGATATCAACCATGGGAAAGAACAAGAGAGGAATGGAACAATGAGAGACTGAAAAGGAAAGACAAAGGCAACATATGAAGAAATTACATGACATAAGAACAATGGGAGAAGAAGGTATTTCATACTCAACATCTCAATTTGATTTACCAAATGAACATAATGCAATTGAAGAAGAGACATTTTATTTACCGTATGAATCTAATGCAATTGAAGCAGATACCACATTGAATAATCAATTAATGAACATACACCTTCTCTATTTGATGAATTGAATGTACATAATGCACCGATGTTAACACCTCCTAGAATTATTCTTAGGAAACAAAAGTATCTAATTGACATTAATGAGAATATATTGAAGCCAATGACCAATAAAATGAATGAATGAACTTGTAGGAGAATGGTTAAAATAATATGGCAAAACTATTTTGAAAACTTAAATCAAATCTTAAGATGTCAATTAATTGTTCAAATGATTAAAAATTTAAATTTTAGAGAGACAATGAAAATTATAGGCCTAAGATCATCTAAAAGTAACAGTGAAAGAACTATTGTGAGAAATATATTCTATGCATATCAAGCCATTGGTTCAAAATCATGTACTAAATATTCTAATGCTACTCAATGTGTCATTAGATCAACCATAATGAGAAAGAAAATTAAAAAAAAATCATTTGATAATAAAACAAGTCAATAAACATTAGTAGAACAACATTAAGTAAAGCATTAAAGAGGCAAGAAAAAATAGAGGAACCTAACAATAATTCTCTTTCGGCATTCTCGAGTAGACAACCACGCAAAGACAAGGTTGTTTTGGATGCACTAAGAACATTAATTGAAATTTTTTGATATGACAACACAAAGTTTCGCCCAACCAAAGAGGTGTTGTTATAAGGCGAAACGGGTCTAGAAATCATGAGCCACGTGTCAAACACTATTTGGATATGAATCAAACTAAATTTTATGAAAGATTCCTTCAAACGTTTCCTCAAATAAGAATTTCTCAAAGATTTTTTGAAATGGCAAAACCTTTTTATATTAAGATTAATCATGTACGTACCACGTGTTGTTGTAGGATGCATATTCAATTTTTCATGCACTGTGATATTTTTCATCATATTTGTTCTACTTTGCACACTAATGATGTTTTGCAGGAATGCAATATACAAGAACCTCCTAAGTCGGTAAGAGAATTTCGTTCAAGTGTGCTATGTAATAGACATGATGGTTGCATTTATTATAAGATGCCTTGTTTGGAAGTTTTTTGTGCTATATGTGGTGGTTTGTAACATTTACAAAGATGCGTACATTTGGAGAGCACACATGAAATTGGTAGGAAACTAGTTTCTTTTGGAAAATACAAGACAATCACATGGAGTTAAAGATGGAAAAGATTTGAAGAGATGCAAGCTAGTGAAAAATGATATATGTCTAGCTGAATTTATGAAAATGTTTCAAGAGAAACTAGTTTATGAGTACATAATGCATACACATAGAGCTCGATGGTTAGATGATAAATTCAAGTTATCTAAGGACACATTTCCTCTTGGCACCATTATCTCTATTGTTGATTCTGCTGAAAATTATACACTATAACCTCAAAATGAAGTCCAATCTATGTATTATCATTCTACACAAGTTTCTATTTTTGTACACATAGCATTAAAGCATGTAGATGATAGCATAGACGGGGATAGAAAGGTTGTAAGAGAGTATCACTTCTATATAATTGATGATCATACTCATTCATTGGAGTTTGTACAAGGATTCTTTAGAGTTTTCTATGATAGTTTAAGGGAAAGGAACATACGATACAACCGACACTTAATATGGTCAGATAATTGCACCACACAATTCAAGAATGCAAGAATGTTTTATTGGTTGACAAGGATGCATATGACAAGCGGTGTACAACATTTTTGGAATTTCACTGAGGCTGGACATGGTAAGGGAGAGCACGATGGTGCAGGAGCATGTGTAAAAATAGCGCTCACTAGAGAAGAATTGAAGTACGAAGGTGTAAGTCTATGATGGGTCTAGGTAATCCAGGTACGTCAATGGTTCATAGATATTTTGGTTTGATCACTGAATCTAACATTGAAAACTATCTAGATTGTTGTACAATTGTCGGATCAAGTGACATGCACTTATTTATGGGTTCAAAATCAAGTTTACTAGTAATTTATACGAGATAGATGGTATGTTTTTGGTCTTCATGCATGTATTATTTGTGGGATGAATGTGAATCACAAGAGTAGGTTGACAAATGGTCTTGTAGACCGTTGCTCCTCATTGATACATATCAAATTCCCAAAGCACTACAATTAAGCCAAATGGAGACATTAGAGGATTTCAACCATGTATCTGACCTAGTGGATTTAGGAGATTTTTTGAGTTAATTTTTTTGCAAGTATTCTTTTTGGTTCATTTTTTTGTACATCATACTTTATTTTTTGTATTAATTAACACTTTATAAAATGCAAGTCATGTGTATGCAGTTGTTATAGAAGAGAACAATGAAGAAGGAAAGGATTACTATTTGTGTCATTGTGTTGAGCCAAAAATAAAATTGACAACCACAATCATTGATGGAGAGGGTATTGAGTACCCAATAGGGTCTATTGTCGTGACAAGAACATGGCTTAGGAGATACCCTATCAAGAATTTTGATGTTTGGTTGTTCGAGGACTTTGAAACAAATAGACATATTCTTCATTTCTCTAACCTTGTTGTTGCAACAAATATTCATTTGATGAAGTATCATGGTAGACCTCATAACAAGATTTTAAGGAAAGCTTGTGAATCTGAGCACGAGACAATACTTGACACAATACATGTTAGAGTTGATCCTGAAGGCTCACTTGATTGATTCTACAGTTCAGAGTAGAATGATTTTGATAATTTTGTATATATCATCGACAAATTGTTCTATATTCTCTTTTTGTATATATAAATGCCCATGAGCTGATTTTTACATGTTTAGGAGCATAATTTTGTATATTTAAATGACAATGAGCTGATTTGTACATATGTAGATGCCAGATTTTGTATATTAAAATGGCGATGAGTTGAATCGCACATATTATAATTCCAAATTTTGTATAAAAGCACATGAGATGATTTGTAAGACATTTGTTTGTATATTCAAAATGCCAAGAGCTGATTTGACCATATTTAGAGGCAAATTTTTGAATAATATGAGACAATGTTTTGTGACTATTTTTTGTGTCTATGTTTTGTGACTATGTTTTGAGTTTATGTGATGTGATAAGGTCAATCATGAGCATTCTTTATTATTGTATAATCATGGAGAATTATTTGATTCATTATTGGGTCATAGGGGTCATAAATTGAGTCTAGATACAATTTGAGCAAAAATTGTCATTATTGTCAAAAAATTATCAAAAAAGTTGTCAAGCAACTTGTACATTGCGCCGGTAGGGTATGACTCTTGATGTTCCAAAAATTTGAGATGGATGAAATGGGCATGCCTAGCGTAAAAATTCCCACCCATATGCGCTTGTGACGTTGGTTTGTGCACACGATGAACATAATCAATTCTAGCCAATCCTGCAACTTTGCATTGCATGCAATTGACAGTTTTCGTAGCAGACGAAAAAATGCTACCAATTGAAAATGGCTCAAAGTCATAAAAAAATGAGATAGAAAATTATAGAGGAGCCTCACGCAACCCCACAGGCTCAAACAAATCGATCATATGTGTCCTGGATTAGAAGAAATAGTTCGTCAAAGTTTGACAATTTCTTGGACTCAGGGCACTTGAGAGATCACACCGATAGGATATGACTCTTGATGTTCTGACACTTTGGAATGCACCAGAGGAAAATTCCTAGCGTAAAAATACCCACCCAAACATGCTCGTGATGTCAGTTTGTGCATACGATGAACTGAATCAATTCTAGCCAATCCTGCAACTTTGCATTGCATGCAACTGACGATTTTTGCAGTAGGCAAAAGAATGCGACCAATTGAAAATGGCTCCGATTCATTAAAAATAGAGATATTCCATTGTAGATGAGCCTCACACAACCCCATAGGCTCAAATGGATCGATCATATGTATCTTGGATTGGAAGAAAGAGTCCATCAATGTTTGATAATTTTTTGGACTCAAGGAACTGACAGTTTTTATAGCAGGGGAAAAATGTTGCCAATTGAAAATGGCTTTGATTCATTAAAAAATGAGATAAGAAATTGTATAGGAGCCTCACACGACCCCATAGGCTCAAACGGATTGATCATATGTGTCCTAGATTGGAAGAAATAGTCCAACAATGTTTGACAATTTTTTGGACTCAGGGAACTTGAGAGATCTCACCGGTAGGGTATGACTCTCGACATTCTCGCACTTTGGGATGCATGAGAGGAGAATTCATAGTGTAAACCTACCCACTTAGACATGCTCATGATGTTGGTTTGTGCACATGACAAACTGAATCAATTCTAGCCAATCCTGCAACTTTGCATTGCATGGAACTGACAATTTTTGCAGCAGGCGAAAAAATGCTACCAATTGAAAATGACTCTGCTTCGTCAAAAACTGAGATAGGCCATTATTGAGGATCCTCACACAACCCCACAGGCTCAAATAGATTGTTCATATGTGTCTTGAATTGGAAGAAATAGTCTATCCGAGCCTAAACCTACCAACCCGGATGCACTCGTGATGTTGGTTTGTGCACACGAGAAACCGAATTGATTCTAGGCAATCCTGCAACTTTGCATTGCATGCAACTGATGATTTTTGCAGCTGGCTAAAAAATGCTACCAATTGAAAATGGCTCTGATTCATCAAAAGCTGAGATAGGCCATTGTAGAGGAGCCTCACATGACTCCATAGACTCAAACGAATCAATCATATGTGTCTTGGACTGGAAGAAATAGACCATCAAAGTTTGACAATTTTTTGGACTAAATGCACTTGAGAGATTGGACCAGTAGGGTATTACTCTCGACATTCCAACAATTTGGGATGCACGAGAGGAGCATGGGTAGTGTAAACCTACTCACCTAGATGCGCTCGTGACATTGGTTTGTGCACACAATGAACTGAATCAATTCTAGCCAATCCTGTATCTTTGCATTGCATGCAATTGATGGTTTTTGCATTAGGCAAAAAAAGATACCAATTGAAAATGGATCCAAGTCATAAAAAACTGAGATATGGCATTGTAGAGGAGCTTCACGCAACCCCATAGGCTCAAACAAACTGATCATATGTATCCTGGATTGTAAGAAATAGTCCGTCAAAGTTTGACATTTTTTTGGACTCGGGGCACTTAAGAGATCGCGCTAGTAGGGTATGACTCTCGACATTTTGATGCTTTGGGATGCATGAGAGGAGCATTCCTAGTGTAAACCTACCCACTTGGATGTTCTCATCATGTCGGTTTGTGCACACGATGAACCAAATCAATTCTAGCCAATCCTGCAACTTTGCATTACATGCAACTGATGATTTTTGCAGCAGGCGAAAAACTACTACTAATTCAAAATGGCTCTTAGTCGTCAAAAACTGAGATAGGCCATTGTACAAGAGCCTCACATGACCCCATAAGTGTCCTGGATTGGAAGAAACAATCCAACAAAGTTTGACAATTTTTTGGACTTAGGGCATTCGAGAGATCGCGTCGGTAGGGTATGACTCTCGATGTTCCGACACTTTGGGATGCACGAGAGGAGCATGCCTAGCGTAAACCTACCCACCCGGACATGCTCATAATGTCAGTTTATGCATATGACAACCAAAATTTTACCATTGCGAGTATGAGGGTGCTCTCGCACCAAACATATATTGTTGTTTATATTCATATTGTCAATTTTTGTTGTTTATATTCATATTGTTGATTACATAGGCAAATATTTATTTAAATTTATAAAAGGACAGCCACCAAATATAGCGAATACACAATAATGAATTGAATACAAGGAGTTTTGTAGGGTTAATTCAACATTTTTGAAATTTTATCAAATCATATTCCACGATTGCAATGTTCTATATCATATATTTTTGTTGTTTATATTCATATTGTTGATTACATAGGCAAATGATCAATTAACTTTATAAAAGGACAACCATGAAATATAATGAATACAAAATAATGAACTCAGTACACATTTATTGGATTGAATATCAACATTTATATATATCAAAAAAAGGCATGTTTGTCAAATCAATACAAGTATTACAAAAATGTGGCATATGCCATGTCCAAATCGATATACAATAAATATGTAGAATATATCTATATGTATTGGTCATTCTATGACCAAAACTAACACTATATAATCCTAAACTTGTGGTGGATCATCAAAATCAAGCCTCTTCAATGTAGTACGCGGCTTTATAGATGGGTGCAAAACAATAATTCAAAAGCCAAGTTAGAATTCTTTTGTAGAAAATAGTTCACAATTAACAACATAACTATGCATTTAACTATAATTCCTTTGCAATTGAACTGTAGATTACCTCATCGGATGATCTAGGAGCTAATCTCTTCGCTTTCCTCTCCTTGTTACTCTTAGGAGCTTTCTTGAAGACATACTTAAAAGGATCCACGTTATGGCCATACTGCGAAGGGGTCTATTGTATATTAAATGTACAATTAATACAATGTACTAACATAAATATATAAAAAACACTTAAAAGCTATAATATAGAGAACAATGATGTACCCGTGTTTGAGATGCTTCTCTAATGGACTGTGGATGGCTCACCATCGATAGAGAAACTATTTCTATTACCTATATCAAAAATGATCAAACATTAAATACAATTAATATAATGATAAGTATTGTAGGTTAAAACCAATTAATGTAATATATCAAACAAAAGTGTACCGGATCTTGAGATGCTTCTCCAGTGCACAGAGGAGGGCTCACCATTGATGAAACAGCTATGGATATTTCCTGTATGAAAAAAATTATAATATTATAATATATCACAAATTCACATGTACATGTGCATATAATCATGAAATCAAGAAACTAAAGTAGATATGCATACCTCCGCCCTCTCTTAATCCACGGGCAAATCAAGTGCATTCAACAAATTCACATAGCTCAATGGTCGTTGTACATGTAAAATAGACAAAAAACACTAATCAATCTACAAACCCCAATTAATACTTGATTTCAACATTTTCAAACAATTGTGCAACTAAAAATGTGTTCAATAACCTTCTTCCCACATTTTGGCGTCTTCGAGGAATTCTTTTTCTTAGGACGAGGCCTAGACATAAAGGGGGTACCCTTAAAAAAAATTAACATGAGATATTAGTACAGATAATATATTAATCATAATTTAAAAAATCTAAAATGAAATGACTTGCATATTCCATCAAAACAATACATAAGAAGGGTTGTACAAAATATGATATCGTATAGCCTTGTAGGCGAAAATCGATCGCTGAGAGTGTGATGTCATCAATCTGAGACATTTGGTCCCTTGTCAATGCCTACAAACCAAAAATTGGACCAAGAATTGAAGATAGTTAATATATCTTGTAATATTTTTGAATTCAAAGTATACTATTTTATTTTAGCATGTTCCAAAATTTATACCGCAGCAACGGTAACTGGGGGAGGAGTATGGGATATCGTTGCTGCATCCGGAGATGCATATTATTTGTCTGAATTTAAATCGATGTATAAATGAAAATTCATTTATGTAATTACAATTTAAAGTGACTGATAAATAAAATTCTATGAATTCAAGTCAACACAACTGTGTCTTTCGCTGATGGGCAAACATCATGTCCATCAACTCATCTATTAGCGTGAAATCCTCAGCCTTGCGGGCCTGACATCTACTTCCATAAATAGTGCATGAATGAGATGTAGATCCATCTGCACTAGTTGCATCATCTATCCCTGAGAATATCCTCAAGCAACTGACACACATATGTTGAATGGGCTCTCTGTCGCCACTTGGAGCAACTAATGGCTCATCATCGAGTACAATAGGGTGTGCTAATGGTGTCCCATGCTAGATGATGGCACCCATCAATGTTGTGGCCGCTTGAAGAGTCTATAGCTCCATCAACTCTTTCAGCTCTTTTGGGACAACTTGATGCACCTTGGGTTTGGGTTCTATGGGGCAACAACTCTCTGGGGCTAATCACCTATGGGCTCTAGGTCTATCTTGGGTAGATTCGCCACCTTTACCATGGAACTCTCTGATGTCAAAATAGTTTGGCCGCACATTGAGCACAAACTCATGGGTGGTTGCAAGAAGTTAGGTGCCAATTCCACGGAAGTCTATGAGCAAAAAAGTTTTCCACTAGAAACGAGTGCCCATTTTTTAAGAAATAGGCACCCATTTAGCTTCGGAGCCCCAACCCATAAAAATAAAACGGGTGCACATTTTGAAAAACGGATGCCCGTTTAGGATTGGACCACCATAGAGAAATGGGTGCACGATTTTTAGAAATGGGCACATGTTTTGAAAAATGTGTAAACGGGCACCTGTTTCTAAAAACGTGTACCTATTTCTAAAAATGAGCACACGTTTCTTAAAGTGTTATAAATTTCAAAACAAGTGCCCATTTTTTGAATTTTAAATAACGGGCACCCATTTCATAAAAGATGGAGCGAGAAACACACATATGCCTCGGTTTTGGCTTCAGGTCAGGCTTGGTGGGACCAAGCCTATGCTTGGACCTCCAAAAAAATGGCTAAGGCACTGGAATACCAGATTTCTGCCTTGCCGTAATTTTTTGAAGGTCTTCCTGATCGTATTTTTTGATGAAACAAAAACCCATTATAGTTCTCACTATCCTAATTTCAAAAATGTAAATTTCATAATGATATGATTAGTTTTACTATTTTTGCATTATTTATTACTCAAAAGTGGTACCTAAATGTAAAATAGTGAGGTTTAGTAAAACTTTAATTATTTTTTTATTTTTAGGTTTTTTTGAAAATAAATTATATGACATCAATCTACATACAATTATTTTGAATATTAAAAAAAACATTAAAAAATATGAAATTTTCATCAAATTATGGTGGTCGTACACCAGATGTTTTGAAAATATACTTTATAGTCAATTAAAAATAAATTCAAAAATATATATTCAATAAAAAAATAAGAAAATATATTATCATCAATATTTGGTGTATTAGGTATCTTTTCCTAGAAGGATTTGCAAACTTTTTTTTATTTACGTCAAAATATGGTGGTCGTACACATGTGTGGTATGGTCTTGAAACAGGCATTTTGAAAAAGTGGTTTTTAAATATGCCTATTGAATAAACAATTCTACCATGTGGGTATTGAAATAAATTAAATATTTGAAAATTAGACTCCGAGCACTACATTTTCTATTACTAAAGTTTTTCCAGATTCAAACTCTAAGTACCTCAAATTTTGACATCAATCGACAAAAAATTTGAAAACTAGGGAAAACACTTCCACTTTTTGCCCAAAAGTGGGACTCAACTTCTTGCACCCACCCTCACAGTATACTTTTCTCAAAAAATACAATGGCACCTCATAATTATTACAAGGTGGATCATCAAAGACCATCCACCACCTCTACCAAAAAATATTCTTCATCTCCACATTGGTACACCAATGTATCGGAAACCTCTTTGCATTAAGAGGTAACGACTGACCAGTTTTAGGATCAACAAAAAGGGCACATATTTGTTGTTTACTAATATTTTTGTTTTTCACTCCCTCGTATGATAACCCAACAACATAGTATTGACAATACCTATCCCTGAAGTTTCCCCATTTTGTAATTTATGTGGAAATAACTATGACACCACTAGCTAATGTTTCTTGGCTAGTGGTGAGGGATTTATGATGCTCAAGTTCAGATGTTTTCAATTTATCAATCAGTCTATTGATTTTAGATGAATTTTGCCCTAACTGATTAATTAATTGCTCCTGTGTTTCAAGTGTGTAGTCAAAAGAGGAATTGGAGGTGTATCTTGTGGGTTTTCAGGAGGTGCATTTTGTTGTTCTTGTTTTGGATTATCATAATCTTGTTTTTGAAACAAAAAATGAAAAAACCTAATCAAAATTAATGAAATTAAATTCAAAACGTAAAACAAATTGAACAAATAAGAAAGAAAGAGAAAAATTAACAAAAACTAACCTTGATCCATAGTGTCTGGAGGAGAAATGTGACACCTTGTTCGTGGTTTGGAAGAGAAATGTGGCACCCCGTTCGTGGTTTGGTGGAGAAAATGAGGAAAAAACGTGGTTGCCACGGGAAAATAAGACCCAGTTTTTTTTAAAGAACTTTTTTTTTACAGGTATCGCGTACATGATCCATTAGGGATTATTAGCGTGTATGTGTTCATTTTCCTAAAAGAAGCACGTATGTGCTCATTTTCCAAAAGGTAGCACGTACGTGCTCACTTTGCTAAAAGCAACGCATACGCGCTACCTTTTCTAGGCTAGGGAACAACAGACCTAAGCACGTACGCAGTGATTTCAAATTCTATAACTGCATACGCACTGCTTTTTTTTCCATGTTTTTTTGGGGTGGTGTCCACTTTTGTGATCACCATATTTGTGCACATACACTGTGGGTAGGCTTCCCACCGTATTTTTTCCCTTTACTAGATTTTCCACATAAAAATCATGGTGTTATGTGGTATGGCTGCATTATGTTAATTCTGTATTTCATTCTTAAGTGTTATTGCTTACCGATACCTATTTCTGCTATTCTGGTATTCAGAGTTTATGTGCTCTGGTTAAAGGTTATAAAGTGGTTTGATTAACATAATTTGTTGACAACTGATTCACCCCCCCCCCCCTCTTAGTTGTCCACTGGTTATTATAACAATTGGTATTAGATATTTGATCCTTTTTTGCAGAAGCTTACCTATTTGAGGTAGATCCTATGGCAACTAATACTTCAAATCCACCAATAACTATTTTTAGAATATAAATCCCTAAGCTTGATGGAACAAATTATGGGATATAGAAAATTCAAATGGAGACTCATCTGTGATGACTTGGCAAGGATATTTGGGAGATCACTGACAAAGGAAATAGACCTTTTGATCCAGCATCTGGCAATCCCACTCCTGCAGACTTGGACAAAAATATTGAAAATGATTGCAAAGCTATAGAAGCCCTTTTGTGTGCACTCACTGATCAACAAATCATGAGATTGACTAATAAATCATCTTCAAAGGTTATGTGTGATAAATTACAAACTCTGAATGAAGGTGACCCTACTGTCAAAATTGCTAAAATTGATGGTTACTGAGTGAGATATGAGAGCTTGCAGATGGAAGATAATGAAAGAATTGCTCCATTTATGGAAAGAGTAAATGTGATTGTCATAGGAATTCATTATTGTGGATGATCTCTGAGTGAAGATGAAATAGTTTCTAAAGTTTTGAGAGCCCTACCACTAACTTACAAGATGAAGGTTGCTGCAATTAATTGTTAGGATAACCGGTGAACAATTGAGAGGGGGTAGGGGGGTTGAGTATGTTACTAACAGATTATATCAGTTAATCCACTTTACAACCTCAAGCCAGAGCACATAAAAATTAAGTACCAGAATAGCGGAAACAAATGCCAGTAAGCAATAAAACTTAAGTATAAAACAAAGAACTAACACAATACAACCATACCACTTAACACCATGATTTGTATGTGGAAAACCTAGTAAAGGGGAAACCACAGTGGGAAGCCTACCTATGGTCAGATGATACTTCTACAGAAAGTATGTGATACAACGAGGGGCCTGCACATGCAGGAAGGCACACTACCTAGAACATACTACTCATTACAAAGAGTCCCACTGACTATAGAGAGGTCATAACCACCTCAAGATAATTGGACAAGTATCCAATAGAGTGAACTGCCAGAGATAGCATCTACCATGCTTGATTGCAGTCTGGGTTAAGCTCAATACCAGAGGCCTTTGACCTCTTCTATAAACCCAACTCGATCACCTATGATCGACCAAATCTCCTTCGCATATCATATTTCATATCACAACCACGATCATTACATTTCCATTTCCATACCCTTACATATGATCTACAATGAGATCTTATATAATTTATACAAACCCTAAGGCCTAAACCAATTAGGTCGGCCATCTAAAATATATTACAATAAGATCATTACATACATCCATATTACAATGATATTCCATCTTGGATTATGACCAAAACAACAAAAACCAATCCATAAAACATCCCGGTAATATGTAGAGAACACATTAACATGATACTGGTCCATAACCTAGATAGGTACCAGACCTATTCCGGGTCCAACACACCAAAGATATGTCTTCAAGCAGTTGAAGCTCAACCAAGGATTACTGTCAACATCCTGAATTCCATCTAGAGGCTGCACCAACACCACTTAGCATCCTATCAAGAATTCTTAGTAAAACCTCTGTCAGTTAAACCTTAATCCCATGCCGGTAACACAAGATCTTCTACCAATAACTAAAACCTATCTGTCGATAATAGCTAGTGTTGGTAACCAACCATAACAACTAGTGTTGACATCAATGACAAAACATCAATGCAACACATAATCAATTCCTCCATAATGCCAACAATCTCTCCCTTTCGCATTTATGGCAACACTAGAAGTGAAAAACATCTAAGTACCAAGAAATGCCAAATAAGTCTCCCCCTATGGAAGACAACCAACAATCTCCTGAATAGAAATAACTCTCCCCCTATGAATAATATCTCTGTAAAGCTTTGAATTTATTTTTCACGTCATTATCTCTCCCCCTTTGACATCAATGCCAAAAATCTGACAAAAATATCAAAGCAAGAATGTAAGCCTCTGAATCTTAAAGCTGACTACTCCCCCTGAGTAGTAGCACCACCCATCAGTTCCAGAATGAATAGTATCTCTAATAATACATGTCAGACTGATGCCAAACCACATCAATAAAGTCTCTCTCAGAGGGGAAGAAACCCGTAACCTATCTCTCAAATACTCAAATGATTATTTAGATAGCGGTTTAGCAAATATATTTGCAATCTATTCTTTAGTGTTCACATAAACCAAGTTGACTTCCTTTTCTTCCACCCTGTTCTTCAAAAAGTTATATTTTATTGATATGTGTTTAGTCTTAGAGTGAAATACCAGATTCTTAGACATGTCAATAGCTACAAAGTTATCAGAATAGATAACTACTGGTCCACTACAATTTACCTTTATATTCTTCAACATTTTCTTCATCCACAAGACTTGAGTGCAATTAGTTGCTGTTGTAACATATTCAGCTTCTGTAGTAGATAAATAAATGCATGAGTATTTTTTGTTGATCCATGAAACCAGTTTCTTTTCAAGAAAGAAAGCTCCACCAGAAGTTCTCTTCATGTCATCAGTATCACTTGCCTAATCTGAATCTGTATATGCACATAAAGTGAAGTCATCATCTCTAGAATACCATAAGCCATATTCTGTTGTTCCTTGCAAATACCAGAATATCCTCTTTACTTCACATTCATGATTTTCTTTAGGATTACTTTGATATATTGAACCAATACTTACTACATTCATAATATCTTGTCTAGTCTGAGGCAGATATAACAAGCCACCAATCATAAACTTATACGTTGTTGAATTTAGCAGTGCAGATGTGTCTTTGATAGATAATTTCTCACTTGTCACCATAGGAGTACTTACCAGTTTGGAATTATCCATACCAAACTTCTTAAAAAATTCCCTTAGATACTTATTTAAACAGATAAAAATGTCTTTGTCAGTTTGAGTAATCTGCAAACCTAAGAAAAATATCATCTCACCAATCATGGACATTTCAAATTTATATTATTAGAGAATTCCATGCACAATTTATCTTCATCTTCAAACATTATATCATCCACAAATACTTCAATAATCATTAAATCAAAATTACTATCATCACTGCCTTTAGTAAAACCAAGCTTCAAAAGATATTTATCCAACCTTGCATACCAAGCTCTAGGAGCTTGTTTCAGTCGATATAAAGCTTTCCTTAACCTACAAACCATATCTTTATTATCTATTAATGAAAATCCATCAGGTTTCTCAATGTATACCTCTTCCTCAAGTTCACAATTTAAAAATGCACACTTAACATCCATTTGATAGACCTTATAGTTGTTATAAGCTGCATAGGCAAGAAATAGTCTAACAGCTTCAATTCTAGCTACAGGTGCCAATGTTTCACCATAATCAATTCCCTCCATTTGAGAATATCCTTTACAAACTAGTCTAGCCTTGTTTCTTACAACTTGACCATCCTCATTTAGTTTATTCCTAAAAATCCATTTAGTTCCAATAAGATTCTTATTTTTAGGTCAGGGAACTAAAGTCCAAGTCTCATTCTTCTCTATCTGATCGAATTCATCTTCCATATCTTTTAACCAATGTTTATCTTTACAAGCTTTAATAACAAATGTTGGTTCAATTTGAGAAATAAGACATACCTATTCATTTGTAGTCTTCTCCTTGTCATAACTTCCTTGTTCCTATCTCGAATGATTTGACCTTCAGAATGATTTAACCTTATATACCTTGGTGTCTTTTGGACTTCAGGTTCACTAATCTAATCATCAGTCATAGTTGGATTTTTTAATTGTGTCAGTGTAACTATCTCAGTGTCCTATACAGGTTGAGGCATTGTTGGTTCAGTTATGATCACTTCCACTGTCGGTTCCCTGTCATATGATATAGATTGATTTCTGTAATGCTCATCCACTTTCACATTTGTGCTCTCCAAAAATTTTTACAATCTTTTGTTATAACATCTATATGCTTTTCTTTGAATTGAATAACCAAGAAATATCCCTTCATCACATCTAGGGTAAAAATTTCCAATTAAATCGTCCCTTTTGATATAACATTTAGTTGTAAAAATTCTAAAATATTTAACAGTAGGTGTCAATCCAGACCATAATTCATAAGGGGCCTTACCGGTTTCACCTTTGATGTGAACTCTATTGAATGTGTAGACTATTATACTCATTTCTTCTCTCTAGTAAATGTGAGGCGATTTGGCTGCCATCATCATGGTTCTTGTTGCATCCAAAATGGTTTTGTTCTTCCTTTCCACAACACCATTCTATAGAGGAGTCCTAGGTGCAGATAATTGTCTCCTAATTCTATTTGTCTCACAATAACTGTTAAATTAATGAGAAGTGAACTCACTTCCTTGATCTTATCTTAGGCATTTGATTTCCAATCCAATATCAGTTTCTACCTTAGCTTTAAGATCTTGAAATTCTCAAAATCTTCAAACTTCTCCCTAAAAAAAGTCACCCACATCATTCTAGAATAGTCATCAATTATCAACAAGAAATACCAATCACCTTGAAAGCTTCTAGTCCTTGTTGGACCACATAAATCAGTGTGAATCAAATCAAGCACATCATTAGATTTATCATGTATGATGTTAAAAGAAGTTCTAACTTTATTTCCCAATTGACATTCATTACGTACCGGATTATGAGGCTTCATAATCTTAGGTATATCTCTAACTCCCTTTGTTGAATTGATCTTTAACAATACAATCAAAATTAATATGACACAACCTCTTATGCCATAACCAACTCTCATCAATATGAGCAATCAAACATATCTTATTACCAGTGTTTAGGTGAAAGATGTTACCTCCAGTCTGAGTATCGGTTGCAATCTCCAAACTAGTCTTGTTAATGATTTTGCATTTTCTATCTTTAAACTGAAGTTGGAAACCCTTGTCCACCAATTGACCAACACCTTGGACCCCTCAGCAGAATGGATTAGTGGAAAGGAAGAATATAATCATGATGATGGAAGCTAAATTGCCTCACATCTACTAGAGAGAAGCAGTGAGTACAACAGTCTACACATTCAATAGAGTTCATATCAAAGGTGAAACCGGTAAGACTCCTCATGAATTATCGTTTGGACATACACCTACTCTTAAATATTTTAGAATTTTTGGAAGTAAATGTTATATCAAAAGGAATTATTCAATCGGGAAGTTTGATCCTAGATGTGATGAAGTGATATTTCTTAGATATTGAATTAAGAGAAAATCATATAGATGTTATAACAAAAGATTGCAGAAAATTGTAGAGAGCACAAATGTGAAGTGGATGAGTTATATAGAGATCAATCTATATCATATGATAGGGAACTGACAGTGGAAGTTATCATAACTAATCTGACAATGCCTCAACTAGTACAAGACACTGAGACAGTTACACAAGTACAATAAAAAAAATTTGAATGTGACTGATGATCAGAACAGTGAACTTGAAGTTTAGAAGACACCAAGGTATGTAAGATTAAATCATTCTAAAGATCAAATCAATGGAGATAGGAACAAGGGACTTATGACATGCAGAAAACTTGCAAATGAAGAGGTGTGTCTTATTTCTCAAATTTAACCGACATCTGTTATTGAAGTTTGTAAAGATAAATATTGGTTAAAGGCTATGGAAGATGAATTAGATTAGAGAGAAAAGAATAATACTTGAACTCTAGTTCCCTGGCCTAAAAAATAAGAATTTAATTGGAACTAAATGGGTTTTTAGAAATAAAATAAATGAGGATGGTCAAGTTCTAAGAAATAAAATAAATGACGATGGTCAAGTTTGTAAAGGATATTCTCAAATGGAAGGAATTGATTATTGTGAGATATTTGTACCAGTCGATAGTATTGAAGCTGATAGACTATCTCTTCCCTATGCAGCATTCAAGAACTATAATTTCTATCAAATGGATGTTAAATGTGCATTTTTGAATGGTGAACTTGAGGAAGAAGTATACATTGAGCAGTCTGATGGATTTTCACTGACAGATCACAAAGATATCGTTTGCGGGTTAAAGAAAGCATTAGATGGATTGAAAGAAGCTCCTAGAGCTTAGTATGCAAGGTTGGATAAATATCTTCTGAAGCTTGGTTTTACCAAAGGTAGTGCTGATAGTAACTTATATTACAAGATCACTAATGGTGATATTCTCATTATTGAAGTATTTGTTGATGATATCATTTTTGGAGGTGAAGATAAATTGTGCATGAAATTCTCTAATAATATGAAGAATGAATTTGAAATGTCTATGATTGGTGAGATGAGATTTTTCTTAGGGTTGCAATTAGTCAAATTGACAAAGACATTTTCATCTATCAAACTAAGTATCTACGGGAATTGTTGAAGAAGTTTGATATGGATATTTCCAAACCGGTAAGTACTTCTATGGTGACAAGTGAGAAATTATCTATCAAAGACACATCTGCACCGGTAAAACCTCTTTCTTCCATTTCACAACTGTGATTAAATCATCCTCTAACTCAATAGCTAATGTTTGGACCACTATCATATTAGCTACCCTTTGTCTTTTGAGGTGAAAGCCTATATCAAGGGCCATTGAATTGAGAAAGAAACACTTTTGATTATTAGTAGAAGGCCTTTTATTTGCTATAATTTTATTAACAATCTTATTAGACTTGGCCACAAATTCTCTCATAGGTTCATGAATTTATTTTTTCAACTGTGTCAACTAAGAAAGAAGAGAATGCTCATCTTCTGCACTTTTGAACCTTCCTTCAAATCTTGTTCTCATATCATCCCAAGTTGAAATTAAACCATTGGATAAATGATAGAACCATTATGTTGAAGCATAGGTTAAGGTTTGTACAAAAGTCTCATAGCCACATCTTCATGTTGAACACCTAATACACCACATGCTACACTAAAAACATTCAAATGCTCATCTATTGATGTTTTCCCATCTCCATTGAACTTTGGAAAATTATCTTTTTCTCCTTTGGGTAAGGCATTCAAATTAGCCCCCAAGTTTAGGGGTCCTACAACAACACCCCAAGGTTGAGCCATTGGAAGAGTAAAAGGTGCAAGATTGATAACAATAAGCAAGGCAGTTTCGTGCAAGATTAGGGCTTGATAAGTTGGTGATGTGAAAGGTTAGGGAGAGGGAGAAGGAGTTCTTCTTCTTGCTCACCTTACATGAGGAGGGGTAGATGAAAAACTCAGATTTTGTAACTCTTAAAATATAGGATCAAGAACTCCTTCTCTCAAGGATTTGGTATATCTTCTAGACTCCAGTCTGTTGCAATATAAGACAGCTATGTCTCCTTATTTATCCTAACAAAATATGTTACACACCAAAAGAGATAAATTAATCAGATAACTCACTATTCCCGTCTACGGGTGACTGATCTTAACTCAATTCGGTTTCCCCAATGGACTCGCCAGAAATATTTTGGTTAACAGATTTGTCCTTTGATAAAAATGAAATAATCACAACTCTATTGCCCCTTTAAAGAACAAAATAGTAATCAAACAGTTGGGTAAACTTATGAAAGTTTCCCTCTGAATTTTCTTGGGAACAACTCCCTCTCATATTTTCAATGAATGAAAACAAGAAAATAAACTATGCATAAACTTTTAACCAGAAAGTACCAAAGGAATTTCCACATTTATAGATCAATATGTTGTAAACACGATTTTTAGAAATATAGTTCTCAAATGACAAATCTCACTTATGACTCACACCTTTTCATTCAAAAGAAACTTCCAGACTAAATTTTCATCAAATGCATAACATTTATTAAAGAAACAAGAGACTTCTTTGGCCAAAATAAATTCCAACAGAAATTCAACTTCATTCATCAAACACATAGATTTTAAACTCCAAAATATTCACTTTTATTTATTCATAGATAAATGAGTGTTTTATTATCAAAATATTATGCAACTGTAAAATAAAGTACATATCAAGTCTGAAAGCCAAAAATTCTCAGACCTTCACATAATATTTTTAAAACATATATATAGCCACAGATCAGTTAATTACAGTTTAGGGAAACACAAAGTTACATAACTTTGCTTGCCCTAGAGTCAAGATTCAGTTTTTGAAATATAAGTAGAAAACTAATTCTTAAAAAACCCTCCTAAAATTTATCATCAAATAACTTTAGAGGGCATACACGGTCAAGATTGAAGCTATGGAGTGGGATCCTTGGGGTGATTCTATACTACAATGGTGGCATGTTTCTATTATAGATGAGTGGCCGAAAAACTCTATATAACAATATTGTTTGGGAGTCTGATATGAGTGTTTCTCTATCACCACACTTCCATGTCTTGCCAAACTTGGGCCACAATATCTATCCAAATACCCAAGTATTCTATGCATAGAAATACTAGGGACTCAATTTTTCCACAGTTAAGAAATCTTTTGTCATTCAATTTTTTGCTTCTCTAACATAATTAATTTTCCCCTCAAAGGATTGGGTGATAACATCCAGACTCTCAAAGGATTGTTTTCCCATCCTCCTTCAGACATTTGATTCCTATGCATTTCAAGTCATTCTTCATGAATAAAATGAGCAGAGCTAACTCGCTCCATAGTTTGGCGAACTCTTCACATCCTTGATTTATAATAGAGTTATTCCACTCAATGCTTTTCTTGCACATTTAAAGAACAATATTGTCCAATCCCTGCACAAGTTTTTTTATAAAAACTTCATAATTCCATATTTTTGCACATCATTCATTTCAGCTACCACAACTATCCATTTTGTTTCCTCCTTTTTCTAGTTAGTTATTCTGATTTCTAGCTCTCTTATTACTGTTGTGGCATTTTCATATACTTTACTCAGGTTCTTGAAATACTCTATGCTAGATTGAGTAATCCCATCCAACCATTCCAAAAAGACTTTAGTGACCATCTTGCTCTTTTGAATTTGACCCAAGAGCTTCTGATTAGGGGGTGACCTAGGGTCAAATGACGTGGGTAGCTGTGAAATTAGTTGGAGATTGGGATTGTGAATAGCATCTATATATTTAGCCATGTGCCTCAATGTCTCCTTTAGATTTTGTTTATCTTTTTCGTCCTTACATGACCTACTTATTATTCTTTTTGTAGAAGCTTCCAAATGGTGTACATTAGATACCAATGATCTAGCGCCTAAATGAATATTTTCAATGGTAAAATCCTTTGTTGAAGGAATTTTTACCTCTTTATTTAAAATGTGATGAGCTATTTCAGCAGTCCAATTTCCAGTATCTTGGTCAAAATCCATTTTTGAAACTATTTGAAGCTTTTTTTATTTTGGAGTCCTTCCCAAAAAAATTATTTACCATATCCTCAATGGGAACTGAAGCAGGAACCACAATTCTCTTTTTGCTACTAAGAGAAGGTTCTAATCAATGAGGAGCACTATAATCTACATCCTTCTTTGTTTGGGATTGTTTAGAACCAACATTTACTAAGATCAATGAACCTCTAATATCTACTTCTTCTTCTTCAGGCTTCTCAATATCGCCAACTTCTATGGTGGACATCTCAGTGTTTTTCTCTGTCATTATATTCCTCACATCTAGGGACCCTTCTAAATCTACCAATACTATATTTTCAAGTAGCTTTTTCTTCTTGTTTTTGGTTCTTGATCTAGTGATACGGGTTGAAAGCTTTCCTACAAGGAATTTCTTCGAACCTCTAGTAGTATCTGCCTCAACTTGAACTTTGGTGCCACCTGCAACACAAGTTTTAATGGATTTATTAGACAAAACATTTTGAATTGAAACAAGGGAATCTTTGATTTCTAGCTTTTTGAGTCTCTATTTCCATAACCACTGCTCAATTCTGCGAATAGCAAGGGATGTTCTCATTTGAATTCGATCCTCCTCTTTTTGTCCCATTCTATTTATAGAATTGGGGAACCTTGTACTTTCTCAGCATAATACGGACCAATCAAATCTTCACCATTATCTACAACTTTTACATTTATTTTAAGCTAAAAGATATCGATCTGATTCATCATGAACCTAGAAAATGTTCTCCTCCTTACTTCAAATTCATCATCGCAATCCTTCTAGAAGTCTTGAAGTTGTGGGATGTGAGAAAAACCTTCTTTGAGAGCTAGATGCACTTGAGCATAACCTTTTCTATCAAAATTAGGTCAAGCTATATAATATTGAAGATTAAACTTTTCAAAGTCAAACTCTACGTTGAAGACATGAGATAGTATTGCAAATATAATAACCTAGTTCAATTGGGAAAGAAACACTTGAATCTTACTTGGCTAGTGTCCTCTTATCAATCTGAGAAAGCTACCTACAAAGTTCAATCGACACGAAGTGGTCAAGGGCAAACCTTGATAATTTAAATGGCTCTCCTTTGAACCCTTCAACTCTAATGTAAGTGAAATGAGGATACTGAATAAAATAACTCCCATATGTGCTCATTAGTTGCATAGCTTCATTAGATAGTATTTTGTTTATATTCCCTTAGAGTTCATAGATTAATCTCCCTGCAAACACATCATGAACCCTCCAAAAAATTATCATGGCACTTTTGTAGCTGAAAGTGTGGATGATGATCATAAATATTCATTCCATCGACCCATTCCTCATGATACAAACTGGGCCAAGGTATGATACATACCAAACAATAGAACAAATATGAAGAAATATAGAAGTTTCAACTCCCAAGGCAGTTACTTAGTCCTTTATGTAATATTTTAGCAATTAGCTCTTCCTAATCTATATAGCGCTTTTCATCTAATATGACCTGAATGAAAAAGTACATCCAGTCTTCCCAATAGTATACTTCTTGGCTCCCTTTCGCCTTGCGCAACAAAATAAATATGTCCCTTACCTCCCTGATCAAGTGCTCTCTAGTTAAGGGCTTGGATAACCTAGAACCTCCTTTCTAAAATTTCAAGAGACAATTCCTGGCTATAACACTCCTATAATGGGACTTCTTTTCTATGAAGAATCCATAGGGCATAGTTATCGTCCAATCCTCATATAGTTCCTTAGCAGGGATTTTAAAAACAACCATATCAGTTTCTCTATTTACATTAAATAAAACACCCCCCATTTGCATTTCTAATACATTTGTGTTCTGAGTCATACCTACCATGCACTAATTCTAAGCACTGTATAGTAAGAGGAAAAATAGTAGCTTTTATTAACCCACTATTCACAATCTTTTCAATCATGGGTGAACCAGAGGGATTCTTATCTCTTTTTAAGAATTCATTCAAATCAGCATGAGCTAATGATGTGTCCCCAAATTCTAGGAAAGAACAACTGAGACCTGATTCTAGCCCTAACTTTGGTGGAACGAGCCTCATTTTCAAATTTTACTCAAATTCAGCACACTAACATAGACTGCAATGACACACCCACTACAACTAGTACAAAAAAATTAACTAATTTCTTCTTTGAGACATGAAAATGAGAGAGACAACGAATATTTTTTACTCACCTTTCATGTAATTGGGTGTCTGTTAATCATGTGAAGTGAGAAAATTACCTCCAGCACTGAACTCCCACCTTCGCTAATTTATCTTCTCCATTAAGATACAAATATTTTTGAGGTCTATATAAATGGCTTAAACCTTAGTTTTATGAGTACCACATCTCATTCATTCGTGTCAAGTTACTATTGAAGTGACACTTCTTACACATGCTTTTATTACAAAATGCTTTGCATGATCTCTTATCAAGAAAAATATTACCTCCTTTAGTAAGAATTCCTTAAAATAAATCGTCGAGATTCCCAAATATCTTCCTCCATGTTGGTCATTTCCCTCCTTTGGCCTTCTTCTTTTACAATGTTTCCATTTTGAATGTTGAACTATTGAACTATTGAACCATTGAAATCTTGAACCAACGAAGGTTCACAAGTTCAAGTTCATCCTACGAATGAACTGTTTTGCACGACTTGCTGCAACTAAGACATAATACACACAAAGACTCAATTAACTGATGAACTCTTGAACTAAACTCTAGGTTCAAACAAAAAGGTTCAAAGATGCGAACACTTAGACATAGAGGCATTGGCTAAGATGGACTTAAAGAAGAAAGATGACAACTCAAGAGAATTAATTATGCTGAATTAAACACACATTATCTTGGCACAAATATACCAATGTAATAAAAATCAATGAGTGCCAAAATAGGGGGTAACACCTACCTATCATAATGTTTTTCCTCCTTATTCTTAACCCCTGCCTTCCTATAACAATATCCCTCCTTATTCCCAACCCCTTCCTTCATACAACAATGTTACCCCTCCTTATCAATCTAGCATGTCTAATTTCAATCCTTCTACCAAAGCTACAATCAATAATCTATCTCAAATAGTGTCTTCCTTACAACAACAAATAGCTTCTATGAATCAATCTAAGTATAATGCTCCCACATTTGATGTAGTAAGCCCATTATCCAATTACACTGTCTGAGCTATCCCTCCTAAACATGCGGAAGTCCCTCAATTGGAGTTTTATAATAGAAAAGGTGATCACTTGACTCATGTTAAAACATTTCAAACTTTGTGTAGTGACTTTGCTCAGGACCAAAGATTGTTGGCTAAATTGTTTACTAGAACATTAAGGGATAAAGTTTTTCAAAGGTATTGCTCTTCGCCTCCATATTCTATTACTTCTTTTCAACAATTGTCTTATAATTTTATTCAACAATTTCATAATAATATTGGTCTTAAAATTACATTAACTTATTTGATGCATTGTAAGAAAGGTATGAAAGAAAAGGTGATTAATTTTATTGGTAGATATAAGCATTTGTATTCTTAAATTTCTCTTCCTATGCCTGATCAAGATATTCAAATAATTTTTATTTCTAATTTGCAAAAATAAATTAGCATTTGTATTATTCTCATACACATCACAAACATGAAAAACCTTGATTAGCACCCCCTTGGGCACCTTGATCCTGGCCCAAAATAGGGCAAGACCATGGCTTGGCACTATGGTCCTCCCTAAATTGGGCCCTCTTTAAACACATTTTAGCATTTCATATTTGACCGAGATTCCCCTCTCCGTGTCAGCTCATGTCAGAAAATTAATCAATTTTCCTGATAGGCAAGTACATAAAGAGGATTTCCCCTCTCATTTGAACATCCCATCAATTATAAAAGACATTCCAGAATACAAGAGATCAAGCAATCAATTATTCAAGAGAAATTGAGCATCTTCAGTCTTCCTTCAAGCCTTGGGACATAAATAAAGTCAAGGATCAATCATTAAAGTGAAGATCTATATCCTATTTTATGAAACCCTAATTCCATGTGAAGGCAAGAAAAAATTCACAAGGAGGTATAATCATTCAATTTTTAGTCTTAATTCAACTTCTCTCTCAAAAAGAGAACCTTTCCTTTCAGTCATTTCAATTAAATTGTATCTCAATTTCATGGTTAATTTCAAAACCAAGGTTTGACCTATGACAAGCCCCTATTCCCAACGCGTTTCCCTTTGTTTTTTTGTAAAGGAAATAGGTGTGCAACTGTACTTCTTAGAATAAGCTTTAGACACAAAGACAAAACAACCCTTTTTGGTGTGTGGAAAATTCGAAGGGCCGTGTTGTCATGTCACAGTCCCTGCTTTTTGGGGGCATTTTCGCAAGGCAGATCCAAATCAGCTTATATTACTCATATCCAAGCGTATGATAAAATTCTAAAACTATAGCTCATTATTTTTTAGTTTTGTCTCCAATTTCATCATTTTACCCTAAATCAACATTTCAACTTACAAAAGAGGGAAAAACATATCATAATCAATCAGTCCACTTAGTATTCAGTCCTTATTTAATTTGTGATTGAATCTAGTGGATTCCTCCCCTCTTTTGAATGTAAAGGAATTCCTCCCCCAAAGCAAAAAATTGATTTGGTGATTTCTCCCTCTATGTTGCAAATTGCCAAATCAAAATTTTCCCTTTATAGTTAGTGGACTTGGCTTGCAATAGTTTTGTTCATTAGTATTCTCTTATGAGTTTGTGTTATCTCATTTTTTGAAATACAATGAGAAATTGATTCAATCAATGGAACTTCAAGTTAGGATTTGTTACAAATATTATTGTATTTTAGCTAGTCATGCAAGGGTATACAACTTGCGGTAACTACAATACTTTCCATAGTTTATACTATAACAAATATTAGAATTTTTTTAATGTTGTATTTCTTGATTCATGTTAATGTGATTGATTTTTATTGACAGTTGTGTTGAAATAAGTTGTATACAAGTAGTTACAACACAGTTGGAGTTATTGGAAGTATCTACTAACAAAAATTATTGATTTAGAATTGTCAAGCTACATAATAATGTTCTCACGTAATTTTGTTTCCAATAGAATTACTTCAATTTAAATTTCCTATGTACAATTAATAGAACAACTATGTTGAAATAATTTGTATACAAGTAGCTGCAACATAGGTGAAGTTATTAGAAGTATGTACTAATAACAATTATATATTTAGTATTGTCAAGCTACGTAATAATGTTTTTACATAAATTTTTTCCATTAGGATTATTTTAATTTAATTTTCCTACATACAATTAATAGTACAACTTACAATCCTTAGATGCAGATATAATGCCAATGCAATCCAAGAAAATATGATTCCTTGGTTGATGAATTAAATATAACATGTCTAAGTCTATTGGTCCATTGAGTCGAATGCATTCCTTCTCTATGTCAATTTATTAAACATAGATGGCATTAGACAAACCTAGCTAGTCCCAAATCCAATTTATGATATTTAATTTCTCTATTGTGGTGTAGTTTCTTCTTTGTTTCGGACATGATACATATAGATACCTCATTCATATAAAGATAAATAGTTAGCACCTATCTATAATATACTTCAAGAGGTTTTTGAGTATTTTTACTTTGTCATTTTCTTTACCTGTTATGTATTTTTCCTAGATTGCTAGTTTTCTTAACTATTTAGGGGTGTTTGATTGAAGAAACTTTTAGCATCTTACATAGGAATTATTCCCTACTTATGATATAATGAGTTACATTTCTCATTGGCTATATCTACTAACTCACATATCATACATGTATTCAACTTGCATGGATTTCTCCGTTTAGTAAATTGGTTTTTTTTTTGCGAATTTTTTTTTTTGTTTAAGTTGTTAGTTATGGTTCATACATATTATTTTTTAGTATCTAGCTAGGAATTTCTCCATATTTAAGATATAACACATATTCTATTTTTTCTCTTTCACTGTGCGTGAATTTTTATTCCATTGTGACATTTAGGTTTTTATGTCTTGTGTATTGTTATTATTTCTTTGTGATTTTTTCTTTCCTTTTTCTTTTTTATGGATGCACTTTATTGGGGTATATTGGATTTAGGATGATATTTTGAGTATTGTTCTTGTGTGTATTCCTTTCGCCAAGTCTTAGTTATTCCTATTTTCATAAAATCTAATATTGCAATGTAATCTTAACACATATTACAATCAATTAAATTTCTAAGGATATTCCTAACTTGTGAAATGTTTCAGTATTTTTTATTACTGAAAAGTCATAAGATATGTATCTATATTTCAAATGTATGCATTGATGTTTTGACATCATAATAGGCTCACCACAATAAATATGAATGGATTGGTCTATACACAAAATAAAATATACTTTTCCATAAATATTAAAAAACAAAAACAGAACTCAATCAATGTTTTAAAGTTCAGCTATGTAGAACCAATCTAATGTCGACATCATATTGTGATGAACACTTTAGTCTTCTAAAAAATCTAAGAATTATTAACCAAAATTTATTACGAATAAAAATGTATATCTCCAATAAAAACTAATATAGATATTTCATATATGATAAATATAATATAATACTAAATATTTAATAGTTAAGAGTGTTATTTATCTTCATTATTTTCTTAATAATTCAAAACAAAAACCTTTATTCTTATGTAATATTAAAATGCTCATAATTTAGGTGGGGATACATTTACCACAATTTATGTTTAGATTACTTTATCTCAGACTTAATGTTGATAGTTATATGATAATTTTTGGACATCTTTACTATAAAATACAAACAAAATTATAAGAAGGTTGTATCATTTCAACATATTTTAAAAAAGCGGTCAAATTCTATACATATTGTTATAATGTGTATTAATCTTATACAAATTTGATTTATAGTATGTTATGTAGTGCTACTTGAAAATGAACATAAAACCAATTATTGATATTAAACCTTACTTGACATGTAAGGTCAATCATCATATTTAGATGCATGCTCTCTATTTATGAAAGCTTTCTAATGTTAGACGAAAACATTCCATATCAACTTCTCAATGAGGACAATCTTTTGGAAATGTGTATTTAAAAATTTTTAAACCTTCAAAAATGTTGAAAATCCATTATTGTCGCATGAAATAGCGAAGGCATCAAACAATTCAAAACCAAGGGTGCTAGGAGAGAGGGAATGTAAGTGATAGGGGTATCAATGTATGTTATAGTAGGTGGACAAAATAGACCCTATAGTGGTGCACTAAAAATGTGATGTCAATACTTATCATCAAAAGGATTGTTCTAAATTTTTAAAAGCAACCAATCATGTAGTGCCACATTAGCACACCATTAAGCATGACTTAGTGCATAGCAATTTGTCCTACTTTTTTTGGGACAATTTTAGAAACCCTTACAAAATGGCTTATTGATGTGGCATCATATTTGACAATGTGTACTTGAAAACAATTTTAGACATAAGATTGTGAGAAATGCAAAATTAGGATACACAAATACTAATCCTAATCCCCTCCCTAAATGGCAGTCATATGAAAATGTCTATAAGCAATATAAAATGTACTTATTAGCATGGTGGTCACATGAATTCATATAGACAATATAAAAAGTACTTTTTAGTTTGGTGTTCACATGAATTCTGACAATACTTGTGGGCTAAGGTATCGAGGAGCCTACATACCTGTGGTTTCTCCTAAGATCTCTGTTGGATTCTTGCTTCCCTAAATGGCAGTCATATGAAAATGTCTATAAGCAATATAAAATGTACTTATTAGCATGGTGGTCACATGAATTCATATAGACAATATAAAAAGTACTTTTTAGTTTGGTGTTCACATGAATTCTGACAATACTTGTGGGCTAAGGTATCGAGGAGCCTACATACCTGTGGTTTCTCCTAAGATCTCTGTTGGATTCTTGCTTCTTTATTACAGATAAAATATTGTGTCGGGCAATTATACCAATATAAATTTCCCAAACTTGCTTTAGGCAAAGGATGTAAGTTTTATATCGCGGGGAGCACTGACTGATGCCTCAAGAAACTCTTCTATTGGAGTGTATTTGTAATCGGGATAGAGCTTTGAAACCTCAAGCGCTTCTTCTCCTACTTCGTAGTTGGTCTGGTCACCTTTCACAAATACATTGTGCAAAACGCAAACAGGAGCATTATCGGGATGAGGCAGAGCTGCATATATGTATTTAACATTTTAGTACGATTAATGATTCAGTAAGAGAAAAAAATTTAAAGAGCTCGGAAGGCGAACGAGATTGAAGACTTACTCTCTGACAATTTGATTAGCTCAGATTCTGATACGAAAACTCTCTTCAAAGTGGTTCCTGTTTTCTTCTCCCACAACGATACAAGCTCACTCTGGCTAATAATGTTCCCTGGTGGCCTACAAGTCACTGACTTATTTAAAGTTCTTGAGTCATTTGCTACCATAATAGTAAAAGCTGCAACATCATCCTCTAAATTGAAAACCGCTGCACAACATTCAAATTTAATGTCAGTACTGTTCTTTGAAGGAAACAGGGAGTAGAAAAAAAAGAAAACAGACTTGAAATTTATAATACAAAATGAAACGCTGCATCTATTTGACTGAGCTGCAGCTCATACATTAACCACCATTATATTCAGACTTACATTCAGACTGATATCTTCTAACAAGCTAACTTGTAACATCTAACAGCTCTAGGGAGCTGGACTCTGAAAAGAGTGAATACAAAATACAGAGCCATCAATATATAGAAAAATGAAAGCATACTGTAAAGACAAAGACAAGTATCAAGTTGTCCACAATTCATGTTTAATCTATAGATGGTACCATATCCAAGTTGGAGGAGATCGAAACAAATCCAAGAAAGGTAACTTTCTTCAATGGATATCTTTATATTTAGATTGATTGGCATAGAGGATTTTAGGTTTACTGTACTGTTAAGCTAGTTGGGATTACAATCTCCAACAATTCCTCTTAATTTCAACTATCAACTCTAATTTTTTGTGACTGATCGAACCTAGGAAATCCCATGATGCTATTTTGATACTCTAACCACGAGCTCTGGCCCTCTTGGTTACCAATCCATCGTAGTTTCAGATGAAAAACACTTGTTTTTCAACACCTCCCATTGGTGTTGAATCACATTGTTGGTGCTAAAAAAATCCTAGTGGGCTTTGCTGTCCTCAAACATGCTGCTACATTCAATCACATTATTTCTTCACCTATTGACAACATCACTAATCTTTTGAAGATTTTTGACAACTATTATCCTCCTCTCATTCTCTGATCCAAACACTTGAGAAATTTGTAATCTTCCGTATGGACCATCAACCTTGCGATCTCCTTTCTTTCTTGATGATGACCATTAGCTCCATACACTTCTCTTTATTTTAAAGGACTTTCAAGCTTTACTTTGGCTATGGCGACTCACAAAACAATGCATCAAACTCTAAACAAGTGCTTAAACTTGCCCTACTCTTCCTTACTTGCAGGCTATGACACCTTATTTAAAAACAACGATTTGCTCCATTCGACAGGTAGACAAACACTTCTGTGATCTCTCAAATACTTTACTGGCAATTCTTTTTCAGCACCTTCAGCTCCTTTTTAACTCATAAATTTCAAGACAACCACCTTTTTTTTCTTCTCTTGAACAACGATCTCCAACAATTCTCTTTTTTACCTTGTACACCTCCTTTACAGGAGCTTTCTTTTCACCTGCAAACAAACACAATACATACAAAAATCCCTTCATGAGAAGGATTGTTTCTATAGTGACCTTTACTTGCGTCTGTCCTCCTTTGGCCACACTACTGCAGACTTTACGAATACCTTCCTAACATGAACGAATCCTCCTCTTTCTCAATTCTGCTTGATGAAGGCTAGCTCTTTGAAATAGTGGGTTTTCTTCAAAATGGGCTTCTTTTCCTTGGCTGGGAGTGTCTCCGTCCAAACAGTGACTTCTGTGTTCTACTTTTCTTTGCACATGGTAGCTAAAATGATAGTAACTACATTCCTCCACAATCTTGCAACTCTTCCCAAACCTTCTGATCGGCAGCCAACTAACTTAGCAATCTCACTTTTGTGACAATCCACTTGCTCCTATTAGTGACTTCCAAACTTCTTTATTTGTTCCTAGCAATCTTGTGCCCGCAGCTCTCTTTATGCAGATGCCTATGACTTCCAAACTTTGAATGATGGCTTTGCTTTCTGGACGGATAAATAAAACTTTGTTCAACACCCATTCCATTCTCAGCATAAAATCAGCGTACAGCGAGGATTCTCTGCAACCATTGTATTATAAACTTTTGCCAAATAAATTTAGGCATGCATAGATTGAGACTTTGAGCTTCCTCATGCTCCTCAAAATGTTACTAACATAGTTGGTAGTGCACAGCTTACTGCCCAGTTTACAGAACTACTCAGACAAAATCAGAGACAACATATCTGTGTTCAAAGTTAAACACAACATCCAGAATTTATCCCCACATATCACAGGTCACACTAAGTGCACAAAGCTCAAATTTTTCACAACTCTTCCCAATAAAACTTTGGGACTCTACCTACAGCCTGGTGCACACCAATCTTCCCCTTGGGCTCTGATACAAGATGAAGGAAACAGGGAGCAGAAGAAAAAGGTAACATACTTGAAACCTATATTAATACAAAATGAGACATTGCATCGATTTGACTGAGCTCCAGCTCAAACATTAAACACCATTATTTTCAAACTTACATTCAGACTGATATTTTCTAACAGACAACTTCTAACACCTAACAGCTTGAGGGAGCTGGACTCTGAAAAGTGTGAATAAAAAATACAGAACCATCAATATATAGAAAACTGAGAGCATACTGTAAAGACAAAGACAATCATTTATCATTTATCAAGCTGCCCACAATCCATGTGCAATCTGTAGATGGTGTTAGAGTCTAATCTCACCTACCCCATCCACATGCTCCGTATGCACAAATGTTTACAGAATATATCTACTCCAATACTCCAACCTGTCCACCGTACCTTCTATAGTGTTAAAATATTATTTTATATGCAAAATTCTGGAAGTTTCCAGCTACCTCCTGACCATTCTAGAAACATCTAAGACCTCCATTAAAAGAAGCATTTTGTAATCATTTTGGAGATGAAAGGAAGAATGAAAATATGATCTGATAATTAAAAATTTGTCTTCCTTGTGTGCTGCTCTGTTTCTCTCCATGCTCTGTTTTTGTGTTTTGTTTTGGTCTGTTTCATTTCTATCAGATGGTACTTGTGTGCTGCTCTGTTTCTCTCCATGCTCTGTTTTTGTGTTTTGTTTTGGTCTGTTTCATTTCTATCAGATGGTACCATGTGCAGGTTGGAGGAGATCGAAACAAATCCAAGAAAGATAACTTTCCTCATATCTTAATGTTCAGATTGATTGTACATACGAAAGATTTTTAACCACTGACTGTACTGTTAAGGTAGAGATTACAATCTCCAACACTTCTCTATTATCGATCTCTAGTTCCTTTTATATCCGTTAGTGATTGAAATCCATAAATGACAGCTTCCTCTAAGTGTGGTTTGCGCCGAGGTTGAAGAAGATAATCAACAAAATAGGCCCCAAAACAGTTGGCAGAAACAAAGGAATGAGGAATCCCTGCTTCTTCAATAGCCTTACGGATTGTCTTTTTATCATCACATACCCTCTGAAATGGAGGGAGACCTTTCACCCTGCCTACATCGCAGCCAAACTCTGATGGGAGAAATCTCTGATTCCAGGGACATTAAATAAGTCAGAGAAGAAGCAAAATTATGAGGAAAAAGAAAATCATTTCATACCTGGATATTCCCAACTTCTTGGATGGCTCTTATGATCTTGAGCTGATCCATATGCTGAGGGATTGCAAGCGTGGATATGATTATATCTACTTGTTTAAACGCATTAGCCAGGCTTTCGTAGTCATCCAGCGATCCCTATATATAAAACCCCAAAAATCAACTAGAAATTTCAAGCACACACAGAGAAGAATAAAATTTTTACAACTGCAATATTTCACTCACTTGAAGAATATTAATACCCATATGTGTAAACTCTTGAAGTATGCCGGCTTTAGAGGAATGGGGAGCTAGAGATTCTGGCCTTACAAGAATAGAGGTGGGGTAACCAAATGAAACACTGGCTTTCGCCATGTATTTACCGAGATATCCTGTGCCTCCAATGATCAATATCCTGTTCTTTCCCCCATCCTGTCTCTCAGCTGTTAATGACATCTTGGAGATTTCAATTCAGTCAGTTTGTCCGCAGATGGAGAAAAAGCTCACTGACTCTGCCTAAAATCTTAACAGACTGAGATAATATCAAAGGTGGGAGCAGGCCTGGAATTTGACAGGCTATATGGTCATTTTTTTACTTTTAGACTGTATATTACAACTAATATATGGCCGTTTTTTTACTTTTAGACTGTATATATGACATTTAAAATTATAAATAAGCCGTAAAAAATTACAATAGGTAATATATATTGATATATATTATTTTACAACGTTTATTATAAATATATGAATTTATTTAGAATATTTTAAAATGGTAGGATTAAGATATAACTGTTTCTAATTTTATATTATTTTTATATGAATTTTTAGTATGCTTTTTCTTATATAAATTTAGAAACTTTGTCAATTGATTTTTTTAGTGCATTACTAATTTATCATTGTTTTTTAAATTTTTACATTTTTTTGATGGAAGTATTTGTTTTCACCGCAATTGAATTTTATTGGAACTGTGAAGCTTGAAGAATTTATATTAAACTATTCACAAATTAAAAAAAAATTGACACTTAACATTTTAAAAAAAAACGTAAAACAAAAGGCATTAGAATTACTAAACCGTCATAAAAAATTCATATGATGGGCAGGGTTGACCGTCAAATTCCAGACCTGGGTGGAAGTTATGGCGGTCGTTTTTTAGATGTTAAATAAGCACTATAATTGAAGACAACTTTTCTTTTATTTCGGAAACAAATGCATTCAATTATTATAGGCTTTTTGGGGTTGAATACAACTTTTAAGCACTCATGTCTAGAAAATGGAACGAAATCATACTAAACCTACAAAATCAACATTTTCATTAAATAAAAAGAAAATAAAGGTTTTTTTTTTTAAATGTTGATTTATATGATCCATTTAGACGCATTATTGTCTTGTCATCTAAATAGCTAAAATATAGTAAAAACATTCATTTTTATTATATATATATTGAAGGTGTTCTCTCATAAGCAATCTTGTATGAGAGATCCACGGTGTCCAGTTTCAAATAGACATGCAAGACAATGTAAACAATCTTGGATGTTTGTTTGGGTGACCGGTTCTTTCTCCTAAAGAAAGAGCTTTTTCTTGCCATCAAACTGTTGGCCTCCACTGACACTCCTCCAGTTTGTATTATCACTGTACGATGACTTATCAGAAACTAATGTATCAAAACATTGTTTTATATCGCATGTGCCATACTATCTTCAATAATCTCCTCTTTAATTCGATGGCATACACTCATCTTTATTCATTTAGTTTTCTAGTTGTGCAGAAGTTGAATGGTACAATTAAAATATGATAGAAAATCATAAATATTTCATAGAACTAAATTCATTTAACTTAATTGTCATCCAGATTTTTTCTAATAGTAATTTTTTATCAAGCCATACATATATTTAATTGACAATGAGTAATATGAAATCATTTTAACATATAAAAATGTAATTGAAGGTTAATCATTATAATTAAGGACAACTTTTCTTTTATGTCAAAAGAAAATGCATTCAATTATTATAGGATTTTTGGGATTGAATACAACATTCTAGCACTCATGTCTAGTCAAGATAATAGCAAAAGTGGAAGCTAAAAATATGGCGGTCACTTTTGAGATGTTAAATAAATAATTGAGGATAACTTTCTTTTATGTCAAAAGAAAATGCATTCAATTTTTATAGGCTTTTTTGGGATTGAATACAACTTTCTAGAACTGATGTCTAATCATTTTAATTCAAAATGGAATAAGATCACAGTGAAGGTACAAAATCAACATTATTTTTAAATTAAAACAAAATAAGATTTTTTGAAAATGTTGATCTATATTATCCATTTAAGATAAAATGTCAACAAATTATTGTCTTCTTATCTAATCTAGGTAAAATATAGTGAAAGCATTCATTTTTATTATATTTATATTGAAGGTATTCTTTATGAGAGAAATCTACCTTATTTGAGAGATCCACAGTGTCTAATTTTGCATAGGCACGCAAGATGATGTAAACAATCTTGGAGATTTGTTTAGGTCACTGGTTCTTGCCTTAAAAGAAAGAGCTTTTTCTCACCATCAAACCACTACCCTCTATTGAGACTCATCCACTTTGTATTATTATTGCAAGATGGCTTATCAGAAAGTGATGCATGATCGCATTGTCTTACTGCCTATGCCACACAATCTTCAATCATCTACTCTTTAATTCGGTGACATACGTTGATCTTTATTCATTCAATTTTCTTGTTGAGCAATCTAAGTTGAATGGTACAAATAAAATATTATAAAAAGTCATAAATATTTCATAAAATTAAATTCATTTAACTTAATTGTCATCCAAGCTTTTTCTAATAGTATTTTTTATCAAAGCATACAAATATAGTGAGAAATATGAGATTATTTTAACATATGAAAATGTAAATATGGAATTTCAAGAAAGAGACCTCATTTGTGAAATTGACTGTTTGCAGTTTCTAGTTGTGTCAGACGATATAAATGATCTTGAATGTTCATTTTGGTTGCTAGTTCTTGCTAGGAAAGAAAGAGCTTTAACTCGCCATCAAACATCCAGCCCTCATTGACACGCCTTCAATCTATATTATGACTGTACAACAACTTATTAGAAACTTACTCATCATCATATAGACATACACTAATTTTTATTCATTTAATTCCTCAATGCGCACAAGTTGAATGGTACGATAAAAATATGATAGAAATCACTAAATGTTTCATAAACCTAAATTAATTTAAACTAATTTTCTTCCAAGCGTTTTCTACTAGTAAGTTTTTGTTCTAGTACAAATCTTTCATTGACGGTAGGCAATATGAAGTCATTTAAACATATAGAAATGAAATTAAAGCTTAATCATAATAGAAAACAAGTGCCACATAGTGGCTAGTACTTGCCTTGTTTTTAGTATAGTTTTAATAATAATTATGATTTAATTTTAATAATGATTATATTTAAAAAATTATAATAATTAAAATTAAAAAAATTAAACATAATTTTTTCATAATACTTAAAATTTTACTAGAAAAAATAATATAAATTAAAGAAATCCTAATAAATTTTTAATTTCACAAAATAAAGTTAAATAATTGAAATAGTTTTAGATTTAAATCTACTTTAAAAACTAAAATATAATAAACAAAAATTGGTAAACAAAACTATATAAAAAATCAAATATTAAGAAAAATTAAAATTAATAATAAATAACAATAGTATAATAATTTTATTAAGTCAAATTAATTAAATAAAAATACTAATAATTTTTTTAATTCATTGTCATTTAAATATAATAAAATATGTATAAAAGTATAATTAGTTTTAAACATATTAATTTATTCTTATATAAATAACATATTTATATATAAATTAATTTATTAATATCTCAATCAACTTCTAGAGGTACATACAAAACTAAAGAGCATAGAAAAAAATATTACACATTTAATTATGATTTTTAATGAGATTCAATTGGAAGAATCTCATTTAGCCAATAAGTGTATAGAAAAATAATTTTCATAATTTATAATGTTAAAAATTGTACAATTAGACTTTGGTAAATAAAAAGATTGAAAAAATTAAAAGTTAAAATTTGTTTGTGATTGGTTCAAATTAATTTTTTTAATAACTAGTTAACTAGAAAAACAAAAAACTCATTACAATAATATTACCTAACGACAAGTACTAATAAGGACATTCAAGAAAGAGATGTTGTTTGAGATATTGATGGTGTGCAGTTTCACATAGGCATTCACGATGATGTAAACAATCTGGGACATTCATTTGGAAAGAAGGAAAAATATTTTTCTAACAGTACTGCCAGCCCCTAGTGAGACTCCTCCGGTCTATATTATCACCACATGGCAGCTTATCAAAAATTGACTCATCAACAGACATTCTTACTATGTGTCACACTATCTTCAAATGTCTTATTTTTAATTCAGCGACATACAACGATCTTTATTCACGTTAATATTTATCGCTATGCAAAAGTTGAATGGTACAATAAAAATATGATGGAAATAACTTAAAGTTTCATAAATGTAAATCCATTCAATTTAATTGCTTCCAACCTTTTCCAAATAGTAACTATTTTTCCCTTACAAATATATTATTGGTGATGAGTAATATGAAATTTTTTTAACAATGATAATGTAATTAAAAATTAATCTTAATAAAACATGAGGAAATTTTAGAAGTAAATCTCATTTGAGAGATTGTGGTGTGCACTTTTTCATAGGCATGTAAGATGATGTAAATGATCTTTAATGTTTATTTTTGTTGTTATTTCTTGCTTGAAAAGCTGTCAAACTTTTGGCTCTACTAAGATTTCTTACGTTTGTATTATCCCTATAATTTAATGGCACACACTGGCAACTGAAACTAATGCATCAATACATAGTCTTACCATATGTATTGTACTATCTTCAATCAATTGCTCTTCAATTTAGTGGCACACACTTGTCTTTATTCCATTTTCTCGTTGTGCACAAGTTGATGGTATGATAAAGTATGAAAGAAACCGTTGAATGCTTAATAAAATTAAATTCAATAAATTTACTTTTTTCTAAAGGTTTTTCTACTAAGAATTTCTATCCTCATACAAATATTTCATTGATAGTGAATAATGTGAAATGATTTCAACATATGGAATAGTAAGTAAAGGTGAATCATGATAGAACATGAGGAATTTCAAGAAAGAATCCTCGTTTTGGGGGATAGATGGTATGTAGTTTCACATAGATGTGCAAAAAGATGTAAACGATATTGGATGTTTATTTTGGTTGCTACTTCTTGCTTGGAAACAAAAATATTTTCCTTACTGTCAAACTGCCAACCCCAAATGAAACTCCTTCAGTTTGTATCATCACCATACGAGGGCTTTGTTGAACACACCACATGACTAAGAGAAGAGGGGGGGTGAATCTATCCAAACATCAAAGTATTCAATTTATGATCTTTTAAAAATCAAACCACAATGAACTTGTTATGGCAATTATGAAACATGAAAGGAGAAAGCACAATAAATACATGAACACCATATTTACATCGAAAGCCCTAAATAGGGAAAGATCAAGGTGAGAGTCACGCTCATAATATGAATAACTAACTATAATATTTTAGGATCAAGGACAAGGAGCTTACTGCACTTGATTGGACTAGAAATACTAAGGCACACAACCTTACGGAAAGATAAAAAGGAATTTCATTATTGGGACTCATTGTCTTAGGGTAACATACAAAGAACTACACAAGCTACCAAAAGGAACACACTATGTTTTAATAGGAATAGGGAATAGATGAACTAAAATGAACAAGGTTTCTAGATCGGGAAATTTTCCTTGAACCACTTTCTCAAGTGACCAATATCATGTAAAACACATCTAACATCAACCAATGTCTCAGAACACTACCATATAGAAGATATCATCATCAAAGCTCTTCATGAACTTACTTTTGCAACCAAATTTTATTGCATATCATTTACTTCCACTTCACACCAATTCATACACATTCTATATACCAAATCAAACAAATGCACATCTATATATACAAGATTATTCATTAAAACCCTCAACTAGGTCGGCCATAGATAGAATATACAATATTACATAGATTAGGCCACCTAGACAAATAACACATAACACAGTCCACTCTAGGAGATAGAGGGGACCGATACACATCACAACACATCCTTCTAAAATAATTCTAATAAACCATACATGCTAACACATCCTTCAAGGTCCACACCAAATGAAACATGTAGATAAACATTAAAGCACTTTAACCGATTGGCCAAAAAACCATCTTCCACTATAGAATACATATTGAAAATCTATGCATAGCATTTGATACCCATATCAACATACAAATGTAACCTCCAATGCATATTCATACAAAACGAGCATGATCCAAATAAGATACATCACCTTAATTAGCCAAAGACCAAAACAACTAAGGAACACTTAACACATAATAATATAACTTTTAATGTTGATCAAAACAACAATACCAAACTAAATTGGAACACAATACAAACCAAATGAACATGTTCTCCAAGCCACAACACTTGAATCCACACATCAGAAAACTACAAGGCATTCTTTTGACCAATTTTGACAAAGAACCTTACTATCAAATATAGTAACAATCAACTCTATCATCTAGCCAATAGAGGACCTAAAAACCTAATAGTGAATATAAACAAATCATAAACATTCACACTGTTGGAATCCAATAACACTGAGAGGGGGGGGGGGCTGAATCATTGTTATACTGGAAAGATCTATTTTAGCCTTATTAAAACATCCATATACCAACTGGTATACCAGTACATACATAATTGAAAGAAGTAAAGCAACCAATAAGCCAATCACATAAATGACCACCATAACATACAAAATTATACATGGAAAACCTCAAAGAGGAAAAACCACGATGGGATTTATGACCCACAATATCAATCCACTAGTCATATGAAGAGATACTACAAAATATAAAGGGGCCTACACTTGCAGAAAGGCTTACAACCTAGAGCACACTACTCAAATCACAAAAGGAGCCTCACTGACTACATATAAATCCAAACTTCAATCCAAAGAAATGAGTGAATTGCTAGGATAACATCTTATATGCTAGAATACAGTTCCGATTAAGCTCCATCTGTTTCGGTATGAAACCCTAAACCCTTTACCAGAATAATTTTAAATAAATATCCTCACATACATGATCTCTTAGATATATTTCGCATCATATCACATCCACATATTCCATAATCTCCTATATATTAAAAATGATGTAATCCAACTGACCTATATACTCTATACAACTTATCATGCCTTATGTCGGCTTACAAAGATGATTACAATATCAAATTACATTTCGGCTAGATAACATAAGTACATAAGTATCAAAATCAATTGCTGATAATGGATCCAAGAGATGTCAGCCTCCAATACCGATAACCATATTCTATACCATGTCAGCCTGCATTGTCGGTAACCAAAGAAATCCTTCTATCATGTCGGTGTCGGTGTCGGTGCCGGTGAAGTGCATGTCGGTACAGAACTGAACCAAAACATGAAGTCGAAACAAGATACCATGTTGCCATCAATGAGAACATAGTGAAACCAACCAATTGAGTGTCAATTGCCAACAATCTCCCCCTTTGGTATTGATGACAACACACATATGAAAAATGGTCAAGGCTTCATCTGTCAGTTTCATTATGCCTGCTCCCCCAGAGCTGAATATTCATCAATACAAAATACTCCAACTCCGATGTCTCCATATCCCGCTCTAATGTATACAACTCCCCTTTTATTATTTTTCACATCTAAATCAATCCCCCTTTGACATCAATGCCATAAAAAAATCCAAAACTTTACAATGAGTATCCTAAAAATATTTTACTGGAGCTTAACAAATTTGAAAATTTCTGGATAAGCCTTCTCCAGTAGCTCAAGCTAAGTATCCCAACCAGTTTTGAAAGTGTCAGAAATAGATACAAGTCCATTTAGTGTATGTGCAAATTAATCATTCTCACTTAGCTCTATCGGTGTGGGATTTCCAACCATATCCATGCACTCCTTCTTATGTACACTAAGTGAATCCAACTGGAGACTCACCAAGCTTCTAATACTTCTAGCTTTTCTTATGATGTTGTCTTTTTCTTTCTCAAGAACAAAAAATTGGGCCTATAAGTATTTGTACACTGTTTCAAATAATTATTTATTAATTTTAACTTTTCATGAATCTTCTTCCTCTCTGACTCAATTACTTGATCAAATGTTTCTCTTTTAGCCTGAGTGACCCTCTCCAGTGCTTGTAGGTTTGAAATCTACTGCAAGGATTGAAAATCATTTGAAACGTGCTCAGTAATTATCTTAAGCTTGTCGGATGGGCTCGCTTCTCTATCAAACTTACAATATGGGACTAGTCTATCCAAAATAGTGATAGATAGATCAATAATCCCTTTATCCACAGATCCCTCCATTAATTTTTGTGCAGCCATCATCATGAGTTCGGTATCACTCATCTCAGTTATGTTTTTCTTTACAACCTACGAGGTGTCAATTGACAACAATGATGGATTCACTACCAGTTCCCTCCTAGATTCTCCTATCTTCTCCTTTGATGATTTATCCTTAATATCTTCCTCACTTGCACTAGTGGCTTCACCACTTTGTGCAGAGTCTATAACTGTCGATTCCTATATAGGAATTGTAACCTCAACCTGTACATTTGTATCCAGAGGACTGTTATCCTCAATATTAGAATCCTATAAAATATAAACCTTTTCACTCTCTATATTTGTCGGTATCTCAACATTTGACTGTACATTTGTATCTACTAGGGGCTTGATTTCCATTATCTTAATGTTCTTTAAAATTGAGGGTGAAGTACCTATAATACCCTTTCCTTTCCCTTTAACTAGGGTGTCTGTAGTGTCTTTTTTTATTCTGATGAAGTAAAGAAACCTTTATTTTCTTCAAAGAACTTAGCCCATGCCTTTTGGGTCTCCTTTATTATCTCATTTACCCTTCCTAGCATAAGACTGGTTATTCTTTATTTGTTGGTAAAGACCTATCTGTCTGCAACCTCAAGTGTCTTATCCATTTCCTCTGGAGTAATAGAAACACAAACAGATAACAACTCTTGAATTTTAATATGCTTGTCTTCTTGTATTGTCGATAGCCTCCTAGCATCTAACATATCATATAATTCTGTCGGTATTTGGTTTTCAATTTCTATCAAGGCTTTCTTATAAATATCCAAATTTAACAAAATGGCTTCCTCTACCTCTCTTTGTTCAACATTATCTAAACGATCATAGTAAAACTGTTCATTCTTTAACATGCCATCCTTAGTTATTTCATCTACTAATTCTGCACAAGTTTTTGGTGGAATGATAGTTACATTACCGGATTGAATTGTCGTATCAATGTCATTCTTCTTCTTCCTTTTTGTAGTTCCAGATGGAGTTGAAGATGTTACTTTTGGTGCTTGCTTCTATGTCGATAACTTGAATGTAACTCTCCTAACCAGTTTCTTTTTTAGCTTCTACCTTGGTTTCCTCTGTTTTCTTCCTTATAACCCTCTTGAAAGCCAAGGGTGTTTCATCCTCAGATTCAGACTTTGTTGTAACAGGCTCAATGTGTACTTCTGGTTCCTTCCCCTTTCTACCTTTCTCCAAGACAACATCGATCAATGCTTTAATGTCACATGAGACCTTTTCTACAAACTTGGTTGCCTTTCCTTCCTGCTTCTCTCTCTTCTTTCGGTTGAACTCTGTTTCAACCTCTTGTGTCTTTTTCTTTGTAGTACCACAAGGATTTTCAGCGTCAACAATAGGTGCATCAATAAACTTTTTTGCATAAGCATCAAGGATCTATGCATCAACTTCATAGCCCATTTTGTCAATCCAAACCTTTCGGGGCTTAACCACTTCCATAAGTGTTTCATCCTTCTTCACCATGAAACATATGTCGGTTGAGTAGTTTTTAACAATATGCTTACGAACCCTTTCCCCAAACTTCATAGACTTCTTGAATCCCTTAAAATATCCCTATACCTTATCATCTCTCTGACTGCCTAAAGTAGCAATTGACTATTTCAATTGTCTCCCTACCGGGATATCAAATGCCCATTGTCTCTTCCCAAAACTGGGAGTGTCATTAATAAAAAATAACATTAAGCAGACAATTAAGTTGCCATATCGAAAAGTTCCTTTCTTTTCAACTTTAATCTTTCCTAGGTTTATTAATAGTTCATTCAAAATCCAACCGCATAGATCCAATTTCTCATTTTCTCTCATCATCTTGTAAGCTACAAAAATGCAGGAGCTAGAAACATAATTCAGCCAGTTTGACTGAGTTACTTTATAACTGATGATCATGCTACTAAATCTAATGTCTTATCTAGACGCTGCCCAACTAGTGGTAAACTAGTGATTGCCCTGATGGCTTCCTTGGTGATCTTGTAAGGTCTATCCAACTAGATAAACTCTCCATGTACTTTTCTCATAACATACCTAATGATTTCATCTTCAAATTCCAGAATATCTAGAATGCTGGTAAACCCTAAGTTTTGAATGTGCTTGTATGCTAGTTTGATCTTTCTAGAGTCTCCCATAAGATCGCTCATGTAGATGCCCTTTATATCAGATGTCCCCAAATCCTTAATGTGATAATGTATGTATACCCTAACATCTTCTACATAAACAACTCCCTCTGGAACATGGGAAAATGCTCCAACCGAATCTTCCAGGGTAGCCACATGCGGATACTGCTTGAAAGTTGGCCTAGGATGGTCTCTAACCTCTACAATAGTTGGATTTACAACAAAGATAGAAATAGATCATGATCTTGCTTCCATGATTAAAGAAAAATACCTCGTAATCACTTACGGTGAAACCTTAACAAACTCTTTCAGTCGCTGGTGAAATCGCTCAAGTATAAATTTGATCTCTCTGAATCGCCTTTGATTTCTCTTAGTCACTCTTAATCACACTAAATCTCTCTGAATGCAAGGTAATTGGAAACGAAGTAAATTGAACCTTTTATCCTCCAAGAAAAACAAAAACCCTAATCTTTCATTGACATCAATGACTGTTGGTGAAAGATACTGGAATTCGAACAAAACATCTCCATTCCAGATAAGCATCTCTAATGTATGGAACATCTTCCTGGGGCATATGCAACATCTTCATGAAAATTTTCTTAACCCTAAGGCATCTTCCTCAGTTACTAGTTGAGCTACCTATTGGTGCAGGAGCAACCTCCTCTACTAGATAAGTAATCGGTGTATTCCCATCTGTTGATTGTTCTTCAGTCTTCATGACCCATCTCTGGGTATGATCTTGCAGGATTTCATTAACCTTCTCTTTCCCTTTCTCATTTGATCCTCCATTACCAACTGGTGGATTTATGCTTCTAGAGAATTTAGCAATATGTCCAACCTCATTACATGCATAACATGTAACATTGTTCCTTTGAATTGCTTTGCTAAAATCAGTGAAATTGCTTGACCTGCATGAATTAGCCATATGTCCAGATTTTCCACATGCATAGCATTTAACATTCATTGTGCAATATTTTGTCTTATGACCATACTTATTACATTTAGAACATTGACCAGGAGTAGAATCAGGGTTTTGATTTGTTCTATTTCTACATTGCCTAGCCATGTGACTAAATTTATTGCAAACAAAACATCTACCATTAAATTTATAAGCATTAAATTTCCTTACTGGTGCCTTATGGTTTTGATCTTCATTAGTAGTATCAGAACTCTACCCTTGCTCAAATCCAAGTCCATTGGAAGCTCCAATCTTCCTTTGTCTCTTCAATAACTCATCTAGTTGTGCTAAGCTAATCTTGAATTTTTTTTAATAATCACTTGTAGTAGTTAGATCATCTCTCAAAATTATCATTTGTCTCTCAAGATCTTATTCATTACTTTGGGATTGTACTAAATTAGTTCTGAACATATCATTCTCATGAACCAACTTACCACATTCTTCAAATTTGTTCTTCAGGGATACAACAAGATTTTCTTCCTTTTTCTTCCGGTCTTCAATGTCCTTAGACATCCTCATGGTTATATCTTTCATTTGATTTCTCATGACCAATTTTTCCTGACTCGGCTTTTGAAATTGTTCCTTAAGTGCATCTTTCTCTTCATCATCCCGATTTTGCAAAAGTTCCTTCCTCCTAACTTGAACATATGACAGCCTCTCCTGTATGACAAGAATGAATTCTTTAGCAAAATTTAATAATGAATTCTTTAGAAAAATTTAATTCATCTTGTAGCTTTAAGTTCTTCAATCTCTCAACATCATAATATTCAAGTACCATCTCAAGTTTCTTCTCTAAACCCATATCCATGGATTTCAGATTCAGGATCTCCCTCACATTGTTAAACTTCCTCTGAGGCACAAGGCTCTGATACCAATTGTTGGAATCTAATAACACTAATAGGAGGGGGGTGAATTAGTGTTATACTAGAAATATCTATTTTAGCCTTATTAAAACATGCATACACCAATCGGTATACCAGTACATACATAATTGAAAGAAGTAAATCAACCAATAAGCCAATCACCTAAATTAACACCATAACACACACAATTATAAGTGGAAAGCCTCAAAGAGGAAAAACCACAGTGGGATTTGTGACCCACAATATCAATTCACTGGCCATATGAAAAGATATTACAAAATATAAAGGGGCATATGCTTGCAGGAAGGCGTACAACCTAGAGCACACTGCTCAATCACAAAAGGAGCCTCACTAACTACATATAAATCCAGACTTCAATCCACAAAAATGAGTATTTAAACTACTAAGATAACATCTTCTATGTCATAATACAGTTCCAGTTAAGCTCTATTTGTTCCGATTTGAAACCCTAAACCCTTTACCAGAATAACTCTTACATAAATATCCTCACATACATGATCTCTCAGATATATTTCGCATCATATCACATCCATATATTCCATAATCTCCTATATATAAAAAATAATCTAATCCAACTGACCTAGATACCCTATACAACTTATCATGCCTTATGCCGGCTTACAAAGATAATTACAATATCAAATTACATTTCAGCTAGATAATATAAGTACATAAATATCAAAATCAATTGTCGATGCCAAATCCAAGAGATGTCGACCTCCAATACTGATAACCATATTATAAACCATGTCGGCCTGCATTGTCGGTAACCAAAAAAATCCTTCTATCTTGTCGGTGTCAGTGTCGGTGAAGTGCCTGTCGATACATAACTGAACCAAAACATGAAGTCAAAACAATATACCATGTTGCCATCAATGAAAATATAGTGAAACCAACCAATTGTGTGTCAATTGCCAAAAAATATCATGACAACAATGCATAATATTTTTGAACCAAAGGAATGCAAAGTAGTCTTTCACTGGGACATTAAATACTCTTTCCTACATATTAAAACTTCCACTACACCAATATTTTGGAATCACCTTATACTTTCTCAACATCATCAACAAACCACACAACAACATATAAACACACACTTATTGACCATCTACAACACATAGTGACATTAGTGACAACACGAGACATTTTTACATTAATGACAACACAACTCAACATACTCAAGTTTCCAACATTCTTCCGATTTGTCATTGATGGAAAGACTTGTACCACCAACAATGAACAACATATTATATCTCTCTCTCCCAATAGTATATCTCTCCCCTTTTGACATAAAAGAAAAAGGGCACATTACACAAAATAATAATTACTTTACTAAACTTTACTCACTTTCCCTTTTTCGAGAACAACTCTAATCACTGCAATACACTATCTACAACCAAATTTCCTAAAATCTCACACCCTACACTACTCCCCCTAAGACAAAAGATGAACTTTAAATTCCCCTTAGACAAATACAACTCTTGAATGCATCTAGTTTGACAAAGGGACAATAACCCCGAACTTCTACTAGAGATACTCAAAAGTATTCTTTGCCAAATCCTTAGTAAAGATATATGTGAATTGTTCCTTAGCAGGTACATAGTCCGTTCTGAATTCCTTCTCTATAACATTCTCTCTTAAGATATGATACTAGATTTAAATGTGTTTAGTACTTTAATGCATCACTAGATTGTTTGAAATAATTGTTCTTGTTTTATCACACATAATAGGGATTACCCACCATACTCCATCATGATATCTCTAAGAGTTTACTTCATCCACATGACATAAGTATAGTAAGATGTTGGTTCAAGGAATTCTACTTTTGCAGTAGAAAATGACATTGAATCTTGTTTCTTACTCAACCAAGAGACCAATCTATCTCCCAAGAAAAATGTACCACCAATTGTAATTCTCCTATTCTCAACACATGTAGCCCAATCAACATTTATACATTCTCTCAAAGTGAAATAATCATCCTTCTTATACCATAAACCATAATTCAAAGTCCCTTTCAAATATCTGAATATCCTTTTTACTACTTGATCTATATTGTTTGTGATAAACATTCAGAGGTCCATCATCCTTTCTTAATTTATAACCAATAGCCATAGGGGTTATTTTGGAAACTTGACTTATTGTGTTGTGTTCTCGTTGATATCAACCTATTTAGTGTTGCTATTGATATCACTATGTGTTGCAGATATTTTTGAATTGAGTGTTATGATGTTACTAATTGGTATGATGGAATTGTTGAGTTGTTTTCAAAATATTTGTGTAGTGAAAGTTTCAATATGCAAGAAATAGTATTAATGCAGGAAAGAGTTTTTAATGTCTGAGTGGGAGGATGCTTGCATTCCTCTGATATGTGAAGTTATAGAGTGCAATTATGGATATAATGTGTATGATGTGTGTATGTTGTTCTATCAATTTTATAGGTCCTTTGTTGTTGAAATAGTAGAGTTGACCTTGTTGCCATTTTTGATAGTATGGCTGGTTGTCGAAACTTGTTTATAGAATTCTTGGCATTCCCTAATTTTTTAATTCAAGTGGTATGGCTTGGTGGACATGTTTATTTCATTTTAATGGTGTTCTATTTTATTTTTTTGGTGTTGGTTTAATTTTCAAGTGAATTTATGGTGTTTTGAGTTCTTTGTTGTCAATCGAGTTGGTTTCCAATTGAGTAAGGTGGTGTATCCTATCTGGATCATACTTATTTGTTAGTTGATTTTGGATGTTGATATGGTTCTCATTGTGGTGTGTGTAGAGTCACGTTGAGTGTTTTACATTGGAGGATATTTTTGGGCACACCAATCGACATACTACATTTTTTTTTACATATTTTATTTATTCCTAATCTTAGAGGATGTGTTAGCATGTGCAGTTCTTTGGAATAATTTGGATAGGTTGTGTTGTGATGTGTTTGGGTTCCCTCTATCTCTTGAAGTGGACCTCAATGGATATTATAGGTCTGGGTTCCCAAATTTATGTAATATTGTTTACTCTATTTATGGTCAACCCTCAACTAGGGTTTCGATGCATTATCTTGTTTATATATGAGTGTGGATGTATGAATTTTTGCATGAGATGAATTTGAATTGATGTGAATGATTCACAAATAGATTTGGTGTAGCAGAAGTATGAAAGATAGTTGTGAAGATCTTTGAGATAATGTTTGATATTAGATATATTTTCCATCATATTGGCAACTTGACATAGTGGCTCAAGAAAAAATTCATGATTAGGAGATCTTGTTCATTTAAATTCATTGATCCTTTGCACTTGTCAAAAGAAGGTCTAATCCTTCAGATAGTGAATCTTCCAATTGCAAGCCCTCTATTTATTGCCCTAGGTTTGTGAGCCTTAGTATTTTAAGTCCTTTGAGGGGAAGTAAGTTCCTTGGCCTTAAGCCTAAATATTGTAATCAACTATTCATATTGTGAGTTTGATTCTTAGTGTGCATTTTCCTTATTTAGGGTTTTCTATCTAAATCTAGTGTTTATGTGTATATTGTGCTTTGTGCTTTCATGTTTCATAATTATTGTAATGCTTTGAATTTGGGAATTAGGGTTTCAATAATAAATCCATTAGAAATCCAAAACTTACCACTCATTAAAGAGGAGAAAAATCTAATAGATCTGTCCTCAATTCAAATAAGGAAAGGGATGAGATTTCTATTGCATTTGCCTGGTTTTTGATTGATTAGAGTTTCCCTCTTTTAGTTGAATGTTTGAAGGTAAGTCATGAAAATAGGGAAAAATATGTGATATTAGAAGTAATTCGATAGAAATAGTAAGCTATATATGTCTACAAAGCCACTAACCTAGATCTAGGAAAGAGGAGATGTTTAGAATTTGTTCATCACTATCAACTCTATTAAAATTCCTGAGCATAATTCTGCATCTATTTCTTAGAAAGAGATAGAAAGAGAAATATTTTTGGGATAGGGGTTTGCCTAAGTCAAACCCTGGTTTAGGAATTAACCTTCAACATGAAATAATATAAATACTAAAATAAATGTTAAGGTGATATACCTTTGATTTGGAATTCTTGATCATGATGTAATTATCTTTGAATGTAACTGTAGCGTCCTAAAATTGCGACACTTGCAATTTCGACTGCATTTCAGTCTTCACGATGGCAACGCAACATGCAACCTGAATGGAGACCCCGAAACTTGCTCACGACACTGAAAACTGCATTTCTCAAGCACCCTGGCCTGAACCTCCTTGCACCCTACTGTCCCGAGAGGTGGGACCAGAGCGCCCAGCGCCCTGGTCCCTTAGGACCAGGGCGCCCAGCGCCCTGGTCCCTGGGTCCTATTTTGGGCCCAGTTTCCTATGAGGACTTCGGGTCTTTTTGTTTGCAATTTGGAAATTAACTTTCCCTGGTCGGCCTAAGGTCGGGAAAATCAGTCTATCAGCCCTCATTGACAAGTATATAAACTACATTTTTCTCTCTCATTTGGCATGATAGATGCATGAAGAGAATATGTGTACAAAGCGTGGAAACTATACTCAAGCATTCAAGCATTCAAGCAATTGATCATTTCATGTCTCCATTCAAGGCTAAGTGTTGCATTCAAGTCAAGGATTCAACCATTGAAGAGGAGATCACTTACAACATACAACAATACAACAAACAACAACATCTAAACCTTCACACATAAGGATACAAACATCCTTAGAACAAGGTATTAGTACTTGTTTTACATTACAGTCATTTACATTTACAGCACTTGCTCATTTCTTGGTTAATTCCAAAACCGGGGTTTGACCTAAAGGTAAACCCCTAATCCCTAACCCCCCAATCGTCTTCGCTTTTCTGTGTGTAGGTTGCAGGTACGCGGCTGAAATTGAAGATCTGGAATCCTTGTGCAGAGACGAACAGATCCCACTTCGTTTCGCGGATTTTTCGGAGGACCGTGGCGCCGGGTGCCATCGTCCCGACAACTTTTGCTCAAATTTGCAGGACAGCGCCGTATCGACATTTTACTACTAATTCCAGGTCCGCAGCTTCATCCTATAACCCAAACTCAGTTTATAAGCGAATCTTTATGACTTTCTATGCATTCCTAGCTTAATTTCCTTAACAACACTCTTTACAAAAGAGGGTAGCCTTGCTTTCCTAACCCTTGAAATTCATTTAGCATCCAATCTTACATTGTGTGGGATTGGATCTTATGAGTTTCAACCCCTCTTTTGAATGTAAAGTCTCTCCCCTAAGTGAAAAACCATCGAATCCTAGCGAACCTCCCTTCTCTCTCCTCGGAGTTGGAAGAGGGGAGACCAACTAGGGTTCGATCGCGATTTTTCCGCTTTACATTTTGGTGAACCCGACGTGAACATCCTTTCTGATTTTTCATGCTTAGATCTGAAAATTAATTCCTTGATTACATTTCCATGTTTGATCTTTTACAAATTTTAGAGGTAATTGCATAAAAACCCTAAATTTTCTTTTTGAACATTGAACTTGCAAAATGTTTAATTGTTAATGCTTGTTTCAGATCTGCTTTTCTATTATAAATTATCAATTCATATCTGTGCTTTAATTTTGAAAATTAAGTGGTTAAATGTCAAAACCCTAATTTTTGAAACCCTCTTAATTCAATCTTTGTCCGACAATTTGACCGATCAAAACATCTCCAAATCAGCTGTAACTTTGGATTCCGCAATAAAATCACAATATCTTTCATCCCGGAAAATTTGGAAAAAAGTTGCTAGGACCATGTTGCACTCCAAGCGCCATCGTCCCCGACATTTTTTCTGAAATTTCGGGAGCAAGATCTTACTGTATTTTTCTGCTAAAATCCAGAATTTTGGCTGATTTTATCAATTATAACACCTTCAAAATTACAGTCAAAGTTGGTCTTGTGATTGCTTGGTTTAGGGCTCCTAATCATTCAAAAATTATCGAAATTGAAATTTTGGGTCAAAATTGTGTTCTTACTGTCTTAAATCTGAAAATTGTGTTTGCATTCATTCGAAATTTCAGTGCTTTATTCAAATTCTTGCAATTTGTGACTTTTGAAATTAAATGCTTAATTACAACAACTTTGATTTCCACTTTCAAAATTGAATTTTGTGTGAAATTGAGTCAATTTTTTAAATTTTAAAACTTGCATTGCTTTTGACATTCCCTCTAAAATCATAAAATTCAAAATTTCAGTTTCCCTCTCTTTTTCAAAATTCAAATTTTGCATTTTTCGACAATCTTGATAGGGTTCAATTTTGAGATTGCAACTTTAATTTGGCCTATCTACAGATCGTAAAATCCCTCAATTTTTTCAGATTAGCTCTAAAATCATCATACCTTTCATCCCTGCAAATTTCGAAAAAAGTTGCAAGGACCGTGTTGCACTCCAAGCGCCACGGTCCCGAACATTTTTTCCGAAATTTCGGGAGATTGTCGTGATTGCATTTAACAGCTTAAATCTGGAAGATTGGCTGATTTTACTGAAAATTGCTACCTCTAAAATCAAAATCTTTTCTCTCTCTCTAGTGCATGAGTTTTACAACAACAAGCCCTACTTACACTATTCCCGTTAGACGAAGCCGTAGAATTAAGTCTTTCCGAGGTTTAACTACCGAGGAGATGGAACCTAATTTGAATAGCCTTTTTAACGAGGACATGGGTAATTCCTCTAATCCTCCTAATGATGAAGAAGCTCTCCATGAGGTTTCTATTGAACAACTTTCGAAATTGGATAACCAATTTGATGATTTTCACCAATGGATGTCTCATGAGTATCCCGATAGTCAAGCTCTTCCTTTAATTGAGGGTCTAAAACGCATGCTTCAAAGTGATAAGAATGGAATTGATATTTTGCGTGGTATTGCACACATTGTGGATTCGAATGTGATGCCTATGAAGAGTTGTGCTGAAACTTTAGGTTATACACAACCTCCCACTCAAGTCAATCATTCTATTCCCTTGACAACTCCTATTGCTAGCATACCTACCTTTACGTCAAACATAATGACTACTTCTATTCCTCCTATGATCACTAGTCATGGGGGCAATCCCCCTTCTTCAATTAATCCTCTTCCTTCATTTAATCCAACTTCTTCATACATTCCTTCAATGAGTGTTCCTATTACATCTTCACAAATGAACATCACACAAGGGGGCAATTCATTTAACCATTCCATTCCTCCTTGTAGTGTTCCTCCTATCCAATCATCCCCTATGGTTGACTATCATAGGGTCCCACCACCTTACTCTTTACCTTCTTTCAATAACATCACACCTCCATCTCAATCTAACACACCTAATATGAACTCTTCGACTGAAGCGACCATTAACAATCTTGCACAAACTGTCTCTTCTTTACAGCAACAAATTGCCTCTATGAATCAATCTAAGTTTAGTGTGCCCACATTTGATGTTGCGAGTCCATTTTCTCTTGACATTGTTTGAGCTATCCCTCCTAAACATGTTGAAATCCCGCATTTGGAGCTTTATAATGGTAAAGGAGATCCTCTAACACATGTTAAGACTTTTCAAACAATTTGTACTGATTTTGCTTATGACCCAAGGTTGCTTGCGAAACTGTTTACTAGAACATTAAGAGATAAAGCCCTACAATGGTATTGCTCGTTGCCTTCTTATTCTATTACTTCTTTTGAACAACTTGCAAATGCTTTCATTCAACAATTTCAAAACAATATAAGTCCTAAAGTTACTTTGATTGATTTAATGCATTGTAAACAAGGTGTTAAAGAAAAAGTGACTGATTTCATTGGTAGATATAAGCATTTGTATGCTCAAATTTCTTTTCCAGTGCCTGATAATGATATTCAAAGAATCTTTATTTCTAATTTGCAAAAAGATATTCGAGACAAACTTCTGTTTTCTGAGTTTACTTCTTTCCAACAGTTGTGTGCCACTCTTCACAATTATCAACTGACTGTGAGTCAAATGGAACAATCACATCCTATGGCTTCGAGTGATAAGGGTGATAGCAGTCAACAACCATTTGGGAAGATTAAACCGAACAGAGATTCCATCAAATTCAATGAAAACATCATCAACAACAATGTGAATGCAGCATCAGGTGTGCCTCCTATTTCTAAATTTTTCAAGAAAGAAAGAAAGTATACTCCTTTGAATGAATCATTGCATGGTATTATGAATAAGTTATTGGAACAAAATGTGCTTACTCTTCCTCCTATAAGACAAATTGATCCTGCAAAGATTACTTCACCTTATTTTGATCATAAAGCTTTTTGTCATTTTCATCGTCAGCCTGGTCATGATACTGAAAAATGTTTTTCTTTAAAGGGTAAAATTCAGGATTTGATTGATAATAATACTATTTCTATTTCTGGAGTGAATGATAAAGGCAACACATCTGTAGCTCCTCCTAACCAAAATCTTCAGATTTTTACTGATCCATTACCTTCTCATACTTCTCATACCTCTAATGCGATTGAGGCTCATGATTCCTCTCTCTCATCTGATGGTCTTGTGTCTATGACTCTGAATGTGATTAACTTTGTAGAGCAGCAAGAAAACCCTGAAGAACCTTCCATCACATTTGATTCTAGTGAAACCATTAGAGCACCTGATGGTCCTTTATACATAGTTGCAAAAGTCAAGAATACACCTTGCCGTGGAGTGCTTATTGACCCTTCGTGCATGGTTAATGTTATTACTGAGGAATTTCTTTTTACTTTGCAATTGAATCAAGTGATCTATGACAAAACAGATGTGGTTGTGAAATTATTTGATGCCTTTTCTTCTCCTGCAATTGGTTCTATCACATTGCCTATTGAGGTCCATAACAAATCCCTTGATGTGAACTTTGCTATTATTTCATCTTCCGAACAATTTCGTGTGAAGCTTGGCTATCCTTGGCTATCTTCCATGAAAGCTATTGCTTCTCCTATACATAAGTGCTTGAAATTTCCCCATAATGGTGAAGTTGTTACTGTCAATCATAGTCTCTTTAAACCAGCTGAAAGAACCTCTAGTGTTCCTATTGATTACTTTTGGCCTAAACAATTCCAGTCCCTTCCTCCGCGAAGTGATCATCTTTTCAAATCTTATCAAAAGTGGAAAACAGATATGATCCTATCTCTAAGTGAACCTAGAACACCTAAACTTGACATTCCTATCATTCTTGAGAAGGAAGTTCTTCCTTTGAAAGATAAAACTAATGTCTCTCCTCAAGAAGATTCCCAGCCCGTCCCCATGGATGTGACTATGTCTATGCTTGATAAACCTTCTAAAAGTAGACCTATACCTCCTCGTCATGATGGACTTGGTCTTCTTCCTAAACCAAAAATTCCTCCTTTATATGGAGCAGTTCCTCCTCCTGCCTTTTATAGAGAGAAGAGACCTTCTTCTTCTCCTATTATCTAGCCTAAGAGACCACAACCTAAACACCCAAGTGATAAGGATGAGAACATTCCTCCTCCTCAATCTTCTCCACTTCCTACTAAGACTAGACGTAATCGTTCTACACGTGAACGCCGACGAAAGTGTCGTCTTAGGGCTCAAGCAGCTGCTTCTCAAAATTTACAATCTCCAAAAACACCTTCAACAAGCATCATTCCATTTTCTCCTCAGCCGGATATTGAGCCTAAATCTCCTAAACATAAGATGCATGATGGTCTTGATCCTGTGCGAGTTAAAGATCCTATTTTTATAAATTTTGATGATGATATAGATGAAAATGTTATTCAGGATGAAAATGTTACTCCTCTTGCTTCTGATAGTGAATATGAACTTGTTGATGTTGATAACCATTTATCTAATGAATTTTCTAAAGCACTTATCCTAGCTCCTAGACAAGAACAATGTGGCTCGGAACATGAACATAGCCCTTGTTTGGATCTTGTGATAGCTCCATCTGCTGTGTTGGATGTTCCTCCTCTAGCGTGTTCCCTGCCTTCCCGAAACATTGATCAGCAAGATCGGGGGGTAGATGACATGCTAGACTAGTTACATTAGCATAGCAGATTCTTTCCCCCTCTCTTTTGTTACTTCTTCTATATGTTATTCTCATTCTTCTATTTGTCATCCTTAGTGCTGTCTACTTGAGGACGATGCAAAGCATTGAGATCTCTTTGGTCTCTCTCATGTTGACTCAAAAGACACATGTGTTCCCTTCTTCTAGGTGACCTTCCTTGATTGGGGAATGAAGAACAATTATGCATACATACATATGATATATACATGAATTATCATACAGCATACTGACCCGGAGGAAAGCGAAGTCACCTCGTGCTTTGTGTTTTGTTATCCTTGGGTTTATCTCACACTTGGGGGCTAAATCTTTGTGATAATGTGCTCCTTTCCTTTCTCATTTCTTATGTGTATTACTACGTTAAAACAATCACCCCCGTTGAGGCGTGTGCGATCACTTTAACGTAGGGGGGCATACACCCTGTCTATCCTTTCAAGATACTTGAAAATTTCTTGGCAAACTTAGCTTTGCCTTGAAAATTTTTGGTATTTCTCTTGCATGACTCATAGTGAGGGAACCTTACTACCGACAGTCATGGTTCTCCCTTGTGATCTTCCCTTTTACTTTGTCAATCGAAGTCGTAAGATCCTTAGTCCACTGGGGGCTTGGTGTATCTTGCCTCCTTGACGTGGTGAAAGTCTTTCAATGTTGTTTCCTTGTACTTTACCGGAAGTATGAGCATACATACTCCCGCTAAAGTGGGGGCTAAATGTAGCATCCTAAAATTGCGACACTTGCAATTTCGACTGCATTTCAGTCTTCACGATGGCGACGCAACACACAACCTGAATGGAGACCTCGAAACTTGCTCACAACACTGAAAACTGCATTTCTCAAGCACCCTGGCCTGAACCTCCTTGCACCCTACTGTCCCGAGAGGTGGGACCAGAGCGCCCAGCGCCCTGGTCCCTCAGGACCAGGGCGCCCAGCGCCCTGGTCCCTGGGTCCTATTTTGGGCCCGGTTTCCTATGAGGACTTCGGGTCTTTTTGTTTGCAATTTGGAAATTAACTTTCCCTGGTCGGCCTAAGGTCGGGAAAATTAGTCTATCAACCCTAATTGACAAGTATATAAACTACATTTTTCTCTCTCATTTGGCATGATAGATGCATGAAGAGAATATGTGTACAAAGCGTGGAAACTATACTCAAGCATTCAAGCATTCAAGCAATTGATCATTTCAAGTCTCCATTCAAGGCTAAGTGTTGCATTCAAGTCAAGGATTCAACCATTGAAGAGGAGATCACTTACAACATACAACAATACAACAAACAACAACATCTAAACCTTCGCACATAAGGATACAAACATCCTTAGAACAAGGTATTAGTACTTGTTTTACATTACAGTCATTTACATTTACAACACTTGCTCATTTCTTGGTTAATTCCAAAACCGGGGTTTGACCTAAAGGCAAACCCCTAATCCCTAACCCCCCAATCGTCTTCGCTTTTCTGTGTGTAGGTTGCAGGTACGCGGCTGAAATTGAAGATCTGGAATCCTTGTGCGGAGACGAACAGATCCCACTTCGTTTCGCGGATTTTTCGGAGGACCGTGGCGCCGGGTGCCATCGTCCCGACAACTTTTGCTCAAATTTGCAGGACAGCACCGTATCGACATTTTACTACTAATTCCAGGTCCGCAGCTTCATCCTATAACCCAAACTCAGTTTATAAGCGAATCTTTATGACTTTCTATGCATTCCTAGCTTAATTTCCTTAACAACACTCTTTACAAAAGAGGGTAGCCTTGCTTTCCTAACCCTTGAAATTCATTTAGCATCCAATCTTACATTGTGTGGGATTGGATCTTATGAGTTTCAACCCCTCTTTTGAATGTAAAGTCTCTCCCCTAAGTGAAAAACCATCGAATCCTAGCGAACCTCCCTTCTCTCTCCTCGGAGTTGGAAGAGGGGAGACCAACTAGGGTTCGATCGCGATTTTTCCGCTTTACAGTAACCACAAACATTGAATCTAATGGAATGAAAAACAAATGAACATGAAAAAACCTAATCAAACACACATGCTTGCATGAAGATTGATGTAACTTTGCTGCAGAATACTTGAATGATGAATATGCACCCTTAAATCTCTAAAGACGCTTATTGGTGAATACTTTATGAATGGATGAATAATGGGGTATGTTATATGTGTGTTATGTCAAAATAAATTGATAGGATGTCTTTATATTGGGTTTCCTAGGAAACTATAGATTAGTTAGATGTCCAATAGTCATGTATAGCCCAAAGGCTCAAATGTTATCAACGAGATATAGAACCTACCTTATTTCAAATTGGGGCCCCTTTTAGAGGGACTAGGGAATTTTAGGGTGCCCTGGTCTAAACCAGAGCATTGTACAGCCTCATCATTCTACAAATAGGGCCAAGCTAAATAGATAAGGGAGAGGGGATCCCATGATAGGACCCACACAGGGGTGTACATAACATCAAAGTTGGATAATGAGGCCAAAACGAGCCTAGAGAGGGGATGGGAATAAGACACGCTAAAGTGGTAGCACAAACATGAGGTGTAAATTATATCGGTTACAATTTATTATGCTACATTTATCCCCCACCTTAATGGGAGTATGAGCCTATGCAAATACTCAAGGTAAAGTAGAAAGATGTGAGGAGGAATTATTAGTGAGATCACAAGGAGATAAGGCATCACTAATTTCAAAGAACCAAGACCCAAATCTTAGGATCTTAACTCACACAAACACATCCAAGGACACATAAAACAAAAAAGACAAAAAATGAAGAAAAAGGAAAAATAAAAATAAAGACAAAATATGCACAACACAAAAAGGCCTCTGAGTCAACTAGTTGAAGACATCTTAATCACTTATATCATTCTTGGAATGCTATCACAAGACATCAAGAGATCACACAAAAAGAGAAATAGCATGCATCAAAGGATGAACCATGAACCACAATTAGAAAAGCTATGAGCTCAAGGGGAAGAGAAAAGAGAGAGACGTGGATGCCACATTTTAGCTATGTTTTGCTAGGTGATACATGTATGCAAGGAGAATTAGAATAGTGTAGTTATATTTTTCTAGTTCGACTCATCCTACTACATGTGTTGTTGTCTATTTTCATGAGTTAAGCATCTTGTATAAGACTTGTTTTTGTTTGGTTTGGAGCATGTGTACCCCGTATAAGACATGAAATAAAAATATGTCTAGTTTCGAGCATCTCATATAAGTTTTTGTTTTATCTAGTTTCGAGAATGAACACTCTATATAAGAAAAATGATGCATAAAATGAGGATGAAGCATGGAGATTCAACAATCCTATAAATTATAGATAAAAATGAATATTAAGCATGACGATACAATTATCCCAAATAGATAATTGATAGTTTGAAATACAACTAGGAGGTTGAATATATATCCCCCGTTAAGATCTCAACATACTCCTATGTTGATATAGTAAGGTAGATAGAAATAAGGATAGATGTCTTGAATGATGAGGACATATACATTCATCAACAATGTACACAATTCCAAGCCAGAGAAGTATAATTCCTATAAACGAGGAAAAGATAGATGTAAATATATATCTTGCAAAAAGTGTAAAGGGAATCCTTGGAGGGGAAGAGATCTTTTTCTCAAAGATATCTACCTCCAAGAGGAGACTTTGAACAAAAATAAAATCATCTACCAAAAGAAAGGAAGGAGAACAAGAACTGATACATTCCTCCTATTTCTAGGCTAAAGGGATTCTTGATGAAGGATAGAACACTTAGTGAATCGTATGTTATGAATAGACATACATTGCTAGTTGAAGAAAAGGTTGTAGAAAAGGATACACACCTCATGCATCATAGGGAATCCTTAAGAAAATAAACAACTTCATAGAGGGAATAACATCATATCAAAAGAAAAGACCACTCAACAAAGGGAAACTGAATTGTTAGAAAGGAAGATTGATTGAAAGGATATTCTTGTCCTGCAAGTTTTGAAACAAGAATAATAATGCTATTATATTTCTAGATAAGTATGATTGCACTTGAAATTATACCACCATGAATGGCAAAGAGTCCCCAATAAATACGCTAATAATGTCACATAGTGAGAAGCAAATAATAAGAACACAAATGTTATTTTGAAAGAATAGGATGAGAGTCCAACTCATTGTCATCTAGTATTTTAATGATACCAATTACTATAAGTTGTTGAATTTTATGTGCTAAATAATGACATTCATCAGTATAATGGCCATGGATTTGTTGATACTATTGGCAAATGCACGCTCCAATGAGAAATTATAGGTGATTTAAGGTATTGTCATTAATGTCAACCTTACAATCTTATGGCACTGGCACCGACAGACTCTACATCAACATATAGTTCATCGGTAGCGAAAAGATGCTCACTAGCACCCTGGCCGACAAGATTTTGTTTATTGTATTTTGTATTTAATTGTAAAATCTTTTTGAAAGCTGACAAGGTGAATTGTAATAAGGCTCATATATAAGTATGAGATCTTAGAGAATATTTGTAATGAGGAATATGCAAGATAGATAATATGTGTGAATATTAAGGTAGATTGTGGAATAAGGTTTATGATTGTTGCATGAGCTTAAATCGGTACTGAACCTGGCATAGCAGATGTTGATCCGAAGTAGTACATGACATTGGATTTACTTGATCCACTTTTGTAAGTCACTGAGACTTATGTTTTGTATTTAAGTAATAAGCTTTAGGCAGTTGGCCTTCCTGCATGTGCTGGCCCCTATTGTATCAGTAATATTAACTTATTGGCCAGTAAGTGAATATTGTGGGTCAAAAATCCCACTGAGGTTTTTCCCACACTGGGTTTCCTCATTAAAAATATTGTTTTATGGTGTGATTTCCATGTTGTGGTTGTTGTTCTTATTTACTGCATTAATTATTGTTTACCGGTATACTATTTTGAGATGCAATTCATTTAATAAGTTAAGAAAATCCATTAATAGGCAAGATACTGATTCACCCCCCCTCTCAGTATCTTTGGGAATCCTAATAGATACATGCAAAAAGAAGGATTTTGTTGATTTTTATTACCATTATTTATGTAATTTTTTAAATGGAGAGTAAGAAAGTTGGCTTTAAGGAGCTCATACAAGATACTCTCTTGTTGTGATGAAAAGTTGTAAAAAGACATAGATTTATTACACAATGGGGGAGGAGATGCCGCCAAAGGAGGACAATGGAAACAAAGACCCTCTTTGGAAAAGTATGATGTAGATATCTCATGGCCATCAAACATTTGTTGAACACATCCTAAACCATGCCCATTATATCCATGTGTAGATGTTGAAATGTCTAGAGGACAGGGTTTATTCTTAGTATCAAAATTTAAAGATCCCCTATCATTATCAAGACATGTGTTGGAAGGAGAAGAAGCATGGATAAATGACAAAAAAATCTCCTTGAAGGCTTCATTATTAGATTGAGGGATCTTACACCCATTCAAAGAGGGTGTGAAATCTAATGTACCCCAATTCCTTGGTAAAGAAGTGTCATTTATAGGAGATTGTGTTGTTGAAGGAATCATTGTATTAAAGGGGGAAATGCATCCTTTATCATGAATTAAATTATATTCTCCTTTTTGATCGAGAATTATTACAATATCGGGCAATTTTGTCATGTATCTAATACCCCCTAGATCTTCCTGCAATTTGTTCAATTCTCTCTTGAGTATTGCTGCTTCTTTTTTCGTAAATCCATCAAATCCTCTCGTATTTTTTTTTTTCGTTAAATTTTTGAATTTTTCAAGTCTTGCTTCTGTAGTAAACCAATTAGTTAACATACCCGCGAGCCATTTTTTATTTACATAATGACATCGAGCTGCTAAAGCAGCTAATTTAGCAGCATCAGCTGTTTGATGTTTTGTACCAACTATCATAAATTGTTTTCCTCTTTTTGCTCCATCAACCTAGATTGTATGAAGTTTATTGTTATATATAAATTTGATTGTGTGATGAAGAGTTGAAGGTACTGCTTTCATAGCACGAATCCATGGTCTACCTAGAAGAAGGTTATAAATAATATGGATGGGAATGACATGTATAGCAGTTGGTGAAGTCATGGGTCCTACTTTTATAGGTAACATGACCATACCAAGTGAATCTCTAGGAACATTTTCAAAGTCATGAACATAAAGAGGATTGGGTTGAGTACAAGAATAATCCAAATTTATCCTCTCTAATAAGTTGACAAAACAAATGTTAAGTGTTGACCCATTATCAATTAAATTACCTCTTATGTTTTGTCCATAAACGCAAGGAGTAATCATAAGGGGATTATCTACATTGGCGACTTCTAGTGACCTAAAGTTAAGTGATCATATTGCTACTGACTACATTGGCAACTTCTAGTGACCTAAACTTAAGTGATCATATTTTTCAAGTGTTATAATGATATTTTCAATTCATCTCTAATTGTTTGCATTGTTGAGTTCATTCTATATTTTTCTCAAGTCTCAGGAACTTAACCGAAATATTTAATTTAAAATAAATTTCTTAATCCCTATATTAAAATCAAACCAAGTTACATAGAGATTAACATCATATTTTCCTAACACACTACCCACTACATTTGACCTCCATTATTAATAGACCCTCCTATGCTAGAGACCACCCCCTCCCAAAACATAGAAAAACATATGTATCCTCATCCCCCTTAGATATATTGTAGAAAGATGGCCAAATGCTCTTCAAATTCCATCACAACTCCAGTGGAAGCCTCTAGATCCAATTATCCCCCCTATCGATCATCCTCTGAAATGGAGCCAAGTTATTGTTTATCACTCCTACCAATAAAGCTCCCAACCTTCTTAAATGAATGATCTTTTCTGTATCTTTTCTTCCTTATGCTTAACAACCTCCTTAGACCCAACATACCCATCCTCCTCTAGATCATCCTCAGAGTCCAACAAAACATAGTTGTCGGGGTTGAAAAAGGTGTGAAATACACTAGCCCCCAAGCGAACCTCCTCCAAAATGGAATTAGATACTACATTGCCATCAACTGCCTAAATAAACCCATCAATCCACTGGATGCACACCTCCCTGGAATTCAAAACATCTACCAGAAAGCTAATTACAACCTCATACATGAATCCATCACACTAGTGTCTGCCTACACCAAGCATGCATTCGACTAAGCTCTTCATCACAACAAACACTATTTCATCCTTATGGAATAACCATCTACATTGCATTCAAAAATTTTTATCTTTGCACATGCAAATCACCCCAAAATGATGAACCATGCTTCCCCTGTGATGACTCCTCTCCTCTACAACAAGCTTCCCGACATCTCCCTCCAATGTGGCTCTCCCAATCAATTTGGATAAATTTCTGATGCAGAACCCTTCACACATCTAAGGACAAATCCAAAGGACTTATTTTTTGACCCTTCAAATGACAATAAGTATCCTACCAAGAAGGACTCCACACCTTAAGGTTTGAACTACACACAATCCTCTAGACTAGCTCCTACTCAAGATGAGTAAATGGTCTCAACACCTTCAAAACACCTCTCCATGACTCTTGCTCTTGGGGGATTTGGAATTGGTCAATACATGACTCTTAAGGACTATTCCCAATATTAGTTTTGCATTATGTCTTCAATGCCTTATACTTTCTTTTAAAACCTACCCCTCTAGCTAGTAGACCTATTTAGCGAGTATTTTCCCCTTAACTCCAAAATGTTCCACACACCCTAACAAAATATTAATCATTCTAGATACCCTTTTAGGAGTTACATTCATCCCAAAAATGGTTTGGCGAGATCTGTACTCTAATGGTCTAGACCCCTTAGAAGCCTAGAGACCTAATTAGGGCAATTAGGCTTGATCTACAAAGAAAAACCCATTTATAGATTCCCAAATATAAAGAAAACTTTATGAGCATGTTGGGGATGGTAAATATTCTTTAATTCCAGGGTTTCATGCCTAGGATCCACCGCTACAAGATTTTAGGGTGACTGTCCTACCTAGATTTATCTCATTCTCCTCACAACCAATCCTTCCCTACAAAAACACATGAAAATCCTAGAATAAATTAACCAATCTTGCACTCCACCAAAGGAAGAAACTTCTAGATGGAAGGAATGCAAGATATGGCTATTTTTGGTCAAAACCCTAGCCAAACTTTATGGGTTACAGTCAACAAATTCAAGGGTTCTCCCTACTCACAAAAGATCAAATCCTCAGACCACCACCAAAGAAAAGGTGATTCAACCCTCCATCTTCTTCATGAGTGATTTTGTTAAATTCAATCCGTACAAGTGCAAACTCAGAATTTCTGGGAAAAACTCAATTTTCAGTGTTTTATTGCCTTCAAATTTCAATCCACGGTAACTCTAACCTTGTGAATCATTTCCACAAGGCTTATATCCTTCTTCAATGGTTTCCAACTAAATTTTTAAGAGGTTGGAGCTGTTGATAGGCTTACAACAACCAAAAGTGGAAAAGTTGCACTTTTGCTTGCAAAAATTGCATTTTCAAAAGTTGCACTTTTTGACAAAGTTGTCAATTCACACAAATTTGGCATCCACACAACTTGTATCAACCAAAGACCACCTACACACCCTAAAATTCTATAAAACATCAAAACAAACATCAATGTACCCCTTATACACCAAATTGTCCAAATTGGCTTATCAGGTTGCCTAATTTGTGACAACGATTTACATGGTGGGGTCCTTATTGAATACATGAAAACTTCACAAACAAAATACATTCACAATGACTCAAGGATCCTAATCTTCATCATCAAATCCATGATTGGCTTGCTGAAGAGGTGGTTTTATGAAGAGGTGCCCCTGCACCACTTTCGGATCCATCTTCCCTCCCATTTATAGCCTAGCTCCTTCTGGATTCCTCCATGGATAGTAGTGGGAAAGGAAAAAGTACTCTAAACCTCTATTCTATACCTAGGAGACATTCCGTCCAAATCACCTATAATCAACTTTGTTATACAACTGCCAAAACTAGCAAATGCCACAATGGTACTAATATTCCTTATCTAACTAAATCCCCTATCCAACTACTATGCATACTTGATCATCTCTACCCAACTTCCACCAATCCTATTCTATGGACGATCCTCCCATTTCCACATGATATCTCAAGTCTGAACTAGAGCATATCCTCCAGGGAAAACAACTATAGATGGTTTATTGTAACCAATCCCTTTCCTTGAAAGAAGAGATGAATCTCCACCTTCCACGACACCTATCTCCCTTAATTTCAATAGATTCCTCAAAGGGAAAAACCGTGGTTAAAATTTGTTTCTTTTTATTTTTTTGTTTTATTAAAAACATTCATTTATTAAAAACATTCATTTATTAAAACCTATCATTCTTGACAATGCTCACACGTGTCTCTAAGTCTATTCAGGGGAATATTTGAAGAAATGTGTGTCCTTAACAACTTCGGCCTAAAATAGAGCTTATGTCATCAATTAAAACTAATTAAGTAAATACTTAGAGTTAATTAAGTATACAATTTATAATAATTAACTTAATATTAGACAATGCTCAGACCTATCTCTATTTCGATGACTTTTTGAAGAAACCTTTGTCCTTCAGAACTTCGGGCCGAAATAGAGCTTATGTTGTTCATCTGCGATCATCCAACAATCATTAAGGTGATTGATTAATTTAATATTTAAATCTAAGTAATGAATAAATTTATACTTTGTTTATTTCATTTTATTTGCATGTATTTCTAGTTCTCTATTGGTTAATTGTTGAATTAGTTTGTACATCTACGATTAGTGGTTGGATCTTGAGGGTTTACAAATAGGTCAATATTTAGCATACATAGATATAAGTATCTATTATGTGATAGTTACATATATACACATTTTTATACTATGATGTTATAGACAATTATGGCTTTATTTATGATCCCTATATTTAATAATTTTAATCTGTATGCTTGTGAATACGATGTTATGGATTATGACCTAACCTTTATGTTGAAAATACCAAAATATTGAGAGGGGGGTGAACTATTCTAAACCAAATCCTAAACTTCTTTAATCATAAGTACTTATCAATTATCATTAACAAATTAAACATCAATGCAAGATGAAACAAAAAAATACCAAACACATGAAAACCATAATTTTTACTTGAAAAACCTAGTGTGGGAAAAACCATGTTGAGAATCACACTCACAATATATATATATATATATATATATATATATAAAATTAAAATTAAAATTAATGACTTTCATATTTTACCCCATCGTGCACTTCCTTTGATATTAACAGTCCAGATCTCTACGCGACTGTGCATTTAGATCAAGATGCTCTTTCACCTTAACTCCGCAGCCCCGCCACACACATGGCACATGGGCCTGCTAACATTAGGCTCTTCTTAAGCGTACCAATAATATTATGCATGTTGGAGGTCAAAGGACACATCGAAAAAGGTTGGCCCAATCTAACATCCTTGTTTTAATTAAGTATGCAATTTATAATAGTTAATTAGACAATGCTCAAACCTATCTCTATTCCGGTGACTTTTTGAAGAAACCTTTGTCCTTTAGAACTTCAGGCTGAAATCGAGCTTATGTCATTGATCTACGATCATCCAATAATCATTAAGTTGATTGATTAATTAATTATAGAATTATAGTTAACTAGCACTTGCAGATCATTATATGGATAGCCGAAAGAAAATTAAAGATAAAATTTACTGTAGTTTAATATTACAAGTGAATAAATTAATCTAGTATTTAAATCCAAGTAATGAATAAATTTAAAATCAAAAGGTGCCTCATTCGCACTTATAGATGTATAATTAATGTCAAATCATGTGGATTTGTTGTAGAGGAAATGTCGGACAACACATTGATGACATATCATTCATGAGTGGATTGATTAAAGCTTTAAATCAATAAAATATCATATTACCTACTAGTAGGTCCAGAAAGTGACAATCTCATAAACACTAACAGTAAATAGTTGTGCAAGGCCAACACCCATTATAATATATTCCCCCAAAATAAGGAAAGATTTGCCAAAATAAATCATTTGAACAATTTTTTTTTATAAGGAAATAGTTGGGTAGGGCCACCACCCATATATTAAGATTAACAAAAAAGATAAAACAATATTTGGTTGGTAGCTGAAAATACATTCTTGGTAGCATTTCCAATGAACACCCAAAACAATCCATAACCCACAATACAAAATTCAAGGATGAAAATAGAACAAAGCATCTACACCATAATTGAGGGCTAGTAGACATTCCCAGTCCACCTTATTGCCCCTGTAGCTTCACATTCCTCCCTAACTTTTCTGGCTTGTAAGATGAATAGACAATCTTGTCTACAATTAGCATGAGCTTCACCTACTACAATTTCCTCCACATCACCAGTGTCATCCTTAATCCATTTCTCTCCACTCCCCAACTCCAGCACCCTTATAATCTCATCCGCATCCTCCTCATCAATTTTATATTCATCTACCAACCCTTCATTGTTCAGGTGGTCCTAATGCCAATCATCCTCCTTGGGTTCCTTCATTTTGTCTACATACATGAGAAAATTGATACTACATACTATATCAATCCTTCATGCCTGCAACAACTGTGCATCTTGTGTTTGCACAATAAAAAATTTAAAAACCCTTCCATTGTAATAGTTCTGTGGGAGGGGAATGAGAAGTTTCTCATCTACATTGTTGATGAATGCATCCATGTCGCGCAAATATGCATGCTCGAACACCATCTAGGTGAGTTTTTTTACCCACTCCTTGGAAACCCTAACATATAAGAGCATGGCAAGAAACTCCAACCTAAGCATTGTCTTCACTGCATGCCTTATGTATGCATGGTTATTTAGCAAGACCCCCCCTAACCATTTATCTGTGAGTTCACCTACAAATGATGCATGTGATTTCGTTGTCTTGAGCATAATTGGAATGTCCATCACTCCAACCTCAGTGTTTCCAACTCGAACATGCAATTTGAAAATATGGTAATAACCCAATGCCCAATTTAAAGGCATTCAATCAACTTCAGCATAAATGTCTCTTTAAATGCACACCTTGACTTACCATAAGTTTCCTTGCATGATATATATTAATAATATATATATCTTCTTTTTTTTTTTCTAATTTTGGATACAATTTCATAAACCCACAAACAAAAATTCACTTTCACAAGAGATTTGCAAAGACAAATAACAAAAGCACTGATATTATTATTCATGTGAGCTCAAGAAGTACATTCTAGAAGTAGAGACTATATCTACACTAATTTTCATGATAGATCATAAACTATGAATATTGTTGAAGGTGTATATACATTCTTCACTGTGGAAGACTCCACGTTCTAACTTAAACACTACTACTATACCCTTTTCCAAAGAGACCAAGATTCCCTCCAAGAAACTCTCTTAATTACAGCCTTGGAATTTCTTATAGAAGAGTAAGGAGTGAAACAAGCTTCAGGTTGTATACAATTGTCATTTTCTCATTTGATATATGTTTGTTTTCTACACATGGAAATGATATATTCCCAATATGAAACCTAAAATAGAATAGGATAATTTATCAAACCATATGAGTAAAACTATCATGAAACTATCATGGACCATGATGAAGAATAAAATTATTTTTAAATTCAACTACTTGAGTCGTGCCACCATCACATTGTTGATAACTTTATGAATGCAATATTATAACTATAAAAATTAGAGGAGGAGTTTTACGGATGCAAGATTCTAGCTAGAAAAACTAGTGGATGAGCTCCAGATATGGGTATTGTAATTAGAATAGGGGTCTAGCTTTAGTTAACAATTTTAACTAAATAGGATCTTTGCTAGAGCTGACTCTTCCATGTCCTCATCGGTCTCCTCCCCGCTACCTCTCAATCTTATGCTTTAGGAGATGAGGGGTTGATTGTAGGCAACTAGTAAAAGGTCATCTATAGCTACAAATGGCCTTTGAAAATCCCTTTAGCTACCTCCTCCTATTTGAAAGTCCCGTTAGCTACAAAATTATTTGTTGTGTTGCTATAAACACAACCTTCTTGAAATATTCTCCACCCAATGTCATTAAACCTATATCTTATGAACACATAGGAAAAATCTACATATGGGCATTCCATTTTTGATACTATTCTTGAACAAGTGTAGAGAGAAATATTTATGATGCTCCTTGATCAACTCAACTACTATCAATTTATGAAAAACCTCGAAGCTCTAAATATTCATTTTCACCTTTTTGAATTTCCAAAGAATCAAAACTCTCCATGTTGGCATGCACCTCTTCATGCCACCTAATAAAATGATCAAAACTCGTCAGTCTACTATAATCATTTAACAACCAATTCAATATTTTCTTCAAGAACAAGCTAAGATCTGTACCCATGCAACTCTTCATCAAAATGACAAGCATAAATTCCTTTGACAAGAGGAGTGTTTTCTATGCGAAAATATTGCTTAGAATCTGAGATGAAGATTTCATATGTACTAAAAAGTAAATTTCTAATTCCAATGGATAAGTAGTACACTTTCTATATGGGTTATTTTCCAAAAAAAATGTAAAAGATGTGCCTTAATTATTCTAGATTTAATTGGACTTTAATTTTGATGTATTTCTGAAACAAAGGAAATTGCACTTGATTTTGATGTATTTCTAAAATAGATCTCAAAGTCAAATATGAGATCAAGAATGCAAACCCAAGCAGCAAATAATTTCATAATAGTGAGTCACTTGAGCATTAATGCCTAGAATTAACATAACTTCATGTGTAGTTGTACAAATTATTCTTATAGATCCATTACATTACTCTAGACTTACAATAACTTGCAAATAGAATGTAATTCCTTCCTTGAATAAAATCTGCATTCACACTACACAGTCAAACATTGATAGTGAATTTCTAACACAAATCAAAATATCCTTAACATTATGATTCACCATTCATATAATATCTGATAGTACAAATAAAGACAATGTTAGCAACAATAATAAATACAGTAGTCTATTCATGAACTAATTGACAAACTACTTAAAGAAACTGTACATTATTTCACCATAAAACCATCCTAAAAATAGACAAGACAAAGCCTTGTTTCTAGTTCTACTCTCCCTGAAGATGAGAAAATTGCAGAATCCTTCTTTACGACCTTGATATTCCTTTTATAATCATAAGGAATGCAACAAGCTACTGACCTTTTATAAGAATGTGTAACATGTATTGCGATGCCCTAAAACCTCCAGGACAATATCCATGAAGGCTTTAGTTTAGAGACACATAAATCTTCCATGAATGTGAACTACCTTATGAGCCATGCCACTATAACACATTTGTGGTTATTGATGCAGAAAATACCAGGATACAAGATTCTCATTGCATTTCTTGGTAGGGTAGAACTTTGAGAGTTTTGATCAAGAAGGGATGCTTGACTCCAAAACCGCATCCCCTTTGTCTTCACCCAACTTTCTCTTTTCATTCTACCCATTATAAGGGGGAAATGGCAGTTGTGAGAGAGATTAGAATTATTCGCAATTGCAGTCAAAGCCTGTAGTTGCACTCGAGCCTTTTAATAACCCTCTAGTTATCTTTGGCTATTTTAATAACCCTCTAGCTATAGGGTACATCATCAATTTTCTTTACTTCATGGCATCTACAAACCTTCAGCCATATCTCCTTATGCCAGTATTGAGATGCACCTTCTATGCACTTGAATTTAAAATCTCTGCAATCAAAAAAACAATGCTTCCTAATAACTTATCTCTAGAAAATGTCTATCTTCTCCATTTTTAAATGCAACATGTGAATGATATAACTTCTATCTTCTACATTCTGAAATGCAACATACAAATAGTGACCCTATTTCTTGATTTTCAAAGTGGCGACAATTGACTGTCAGGTCTATATTTTGGATTATTCCACACTATATTAATCTATGTGAGATATATTTTTCTCTCATTCCACAAGAAATATTTCATTCCAATGGTCCTGACACTTGTACATGACTCACAAACCTCAACACAAATTAATACTAGTAGCTTCTCATTGAATATTAAATATATGTTATCCTTTGTATTTTTATTCCTCTGACACATGCTGTGTTTTGAGTTTTCTATGCAAAAGGATAGCAAAGAATCCTCAACCAAGATTTCATACGTGCCAAAAAATGACTTTCTAAAAGATTTCATACAAATATGCAAGACACTTACAACTAAGATGTGATGTGTTTTCTATATTAGTTTTTTTCTCCAATTAGTAATGGAAGTTTAGCCTTAATTATTCTACAATTTTTATGTGATTGAAAAAAATTCACCAATGTAATTATTATTTCCCCAAAAAATAAGGAATGATTCGCCTTAATTTTTCCACATTTTTCATGCAATATGAACAAAATCGCCAATGTAATTATTATTTTCTCCCCAAAATAATGAAATATTCGCGTGAATTTTTCAAAAAAATTCATAGGAAAGAAAATATTCATCAATAAAATTAATTTTTTTCCTAAAAAGAATGAAAAAATTGCCTTAATTTTCATACAATTCTTACACAACTGAGAAAAATTCGCCAACAAAATTTAATATTTTTCCCCTACTAAAAAAATCACTGAAAAAAATTAATATTTTCCCCCAAAATATTGAAAGATTCATTAGGATTTTATACCTTTACTCAAGCGGGGGGGGTTTCTTAAAGTTATCATTGGAGGTAAATTTTAGGATAAACATAATTCATCAAAGATTCATCCTTATATTAAGGGAGATCTTTGAAAGAAGTGCTCATAACCTCTTTTTGCACAAATGTACCCTCATTGGTAGGACCAAATTTGAGAGAGGAGAAATTAGTTTCCATCAACACTTTTTCTCTAGGTGGGGCACCATGTATGGAAGGTAAGGTAACATTAAGGAAGTTTTTTATGATAACATCCTCTTCATCTAAGATAATCTCATGGGAGAGGTACATTTGAGGATAAAGATCAACATCATTGTTTGAAACTTCATCCTTAGAAGGGAGAGTTTTGAAACAAGTGTTAATGGTCTCGTTTTGCACAAAAAAATCCTCATTAGTAGGAGGATCCTTAAGAGAGAGATAATGTCAAACAAGAAAGACTAATCCATTATCATATCTATGAAATAAATGCATCATGGAACTAACTAAATGATAACATATATGCATAATGCATGATAAAAAGAGATAACAATGTGCATTTCTTATGCTTTTTTCACTAATGCAAGTACATAAACAATTATTGGAAGAATCTAAATCTGAAAATAAATATCACAATAGTCAAATCTAAAAATATAATTGAAGAATTATGCAACCTACAAGTCAATTTTAGAGTAATAAATTAGGGGTTTTATTAATATAGCCTCTAATTTTTTGTTATTTAACTACAAATATGATATATGAGTTCAAATATGAATGTTAGAGTTCATACAAATCAGATCTGACACAAGTAATCAGGAATACGTACGTAAGAATTTGGGTTCACCAAAATGTAATGGTTTAAATTTTGGAATCAAGGTTTCAATAATAAAACCACTAGTAGAACAGTCCCAAATTGACCATTCATTAAAGAGGGGAAAAATCCAATAGATCTAGCCTCAATCCAAACAAGGAAAGGGATAAGATTTGTATTAGATTTTCCTAGTCATTTATTGATTAGAGTTTATCTTTTTTAGTTGAATGTTTGAAAGTGAGTTTTGAAATTAAAGTAAAATAGGTAGCAACTGAAGGAATCTGACATATAAAGTATGCTACAAATGTCCCATAGAGTCGCCGACTTGGATCTAGCCAAAATAATGTTTAGAACCTGTTCCCAGAAATTCAGCCTAATTTTTTAGGATCACGTAGTATCAAGTAGACATGGTTCTCTAAATTTTCCACCTCCGAATGTTGAACTTGTTTATCATTGTTGACTCTGTAGTCACACAAATCTGTCCAGCTTAATTAAATAAATATTCGTTATTTATTTGATTAAAAATCCACTAGCCATCAGTTAATTAAATTAATATTTAATTAATTTATCTCCAAACATTCTCCTATTAATTAAATAAATTATTCAATTTATTTTAATTAATTCATTAAAATCAAATTCCAATCAGTTAAATAAATAAAATCTATTTATTTAATTAAATCCCCTTTTCCTCTTTTAAATAAATCAAATTAAACATTTATTTAAATCATTATCCCCCCCACTTGCATTTTCCTACAAATGCAACTTGCACACATTTATTGAAATAAATGAATTTTTATTTTAAATAAAATCCTATTTTCTCTCACCAACCAAATCCACTTGCAAAATCTAATCCCCTTCTAGATTCTTCTAAACCCTTCCTAATTAGCCTAATCGCCCCCTAATTATTGTCACATTCCTAAGCAAAATGGAGTCACTTCTCAAAGACTTCAAAAGTGTTTGAAAAGCATTTAATGCTTTGTGTGTTCAACAAATTAACCCCCAAAGTCTTCCAAGACCACTAATGGCTCTTACATGACCATTTATGGCTCTTACATAACCATTTATGGTTATTTCAAACTTGTCTCTCCAAACATTTATTGTTTTGACCATATTCATCCATTTCACATTTGCACAAGGGTTTATCCATTGGATAAAAGCTTTATTCTTTGAATAAAGAGTTTATTCATTCAACCAACCTTGACATTAACTCCTAAGGTCATATCAAGCATTTAATGCTTATTCCCTCCCCTCTCAACCTATCTCACATTGACACCTTTAAGTATAATGAACTCATGTCCAAAAACATCAAACATGACTAAACACCTTTAAGTAGTAGCCCACCTTTTCTATTTATTGAGGATATTTGCAATATAATTTAGTGCAAGAGCATAGATGGTTTTGCTCCCAAGATAGTCACCATACATATTTCCTTGAGTAGAAACATAGCTTTTTGAAAAGTCACTTGTGGCTTGATAAAAGTGGTGACTCCCCCATCATAGGGATCATCTATTTGTTATGCTCGTGCAAGACTTAGTATATCACATCCTTACCTGCCACGGCGGGATTCATAAGGTATGTAGTACCAAAGTTGAAGAAATATCAAGATGTGGGCTAAATTTATCACAACTGGCCATTTGACCTTAGGGATAAAAAGTGTTTGAAGTGTGTTCATTTTTAAAGACCAAGTGCAAATTGAGCCGACTTAAGGCTTTTGGAAATACACCTTAAAATATATCTAAAGGAAGGGTCATATAAAAGTCCAAGGATTGGTTTAATCTAGACCCATACTCATTTGTGCCTTTTTAGGCAACATTCTTGTGTTTTTGTGCTTGCTTTGTTTTCTTGTCAAAGAAAAATTAGAAAATCACTTCCAAAAACAAAGTATTCATCCAACCAAACACATCAAAAACAAAGTGCAAACAACAAAGAGTCAAATTTTATGACCATTCTTCACATCTTGCGAAAGCAGAAGCATCATCAGAATATCAACTTGAAAAGAAGACCATTAAGCTCAAAAGCTTTGATCAAAAGGAGAAAATTCTTCTATATAAATAGACAAATCTTTGTCTCACATAGAGTCTTTCTGCATCACATGTGCCTCTACCTTCAAGGCAAAACAAACAAATTTGATTCAGAATCATTGAACCGCGGAGCTTTTATGCAATATAGAGCTCTGAGTTATCACAAAAACCAAAGAGGTAAGATTAATCCCAACTTCTTCCCGAACGTTTGTATCACATACAACACAGCTCGAGAAATACCACCAACACCCGAAAGGGAAGAGGTAGAGTTTGTCCCATTTATAACACAAATTTTTTATTGAAGTTGAGAACATTTTATCCATCATCTTCTTCATACATCATCACTTCATCATCAATCTGTTCCAACTCTCAAAACATTAAGAGGTTCTTGTCCCAATTTCTCTTTTAGATATTGCTTGAAATCAAAAACATCACATCACTTCTTAGATTGTTTCTACATCTAGGATAAGCTCATCCTAAGAGACACATCTACGTAGGTTAAAACTAGTTCATGAGTGAATCCTCTCATTGCTAGGTAGTGAAATCGGTAACACATCTCAGATTTCTCTACACCTTATCACATCAAAACTTATCAAACAAACAAGCAATTCAAAGAAGAAATTTCGGTTACATCTACCTTAAAAGTGCTAGAGATCTACATGCAACACAAATCACCAACCATCAATCTTTCATTTCATCAACAACTCATCATCATTTTCACTCAACTTCAACAAAAGCTTGTAAACAAAATGGCCCAAACCCAATCACGGTCAAGGCAATGAGAAATAGAAATGGAAGAAGAAGAAGAGGAAAATCTCAATGAATTTCAAGAAGCACTTGGAGGAAATGGGAATGACGAAAATCCAAGTACTCCTACTCCTGCAACAATAGAAAGGGCCCAGCATAACCCTCTCTTTAATAGACTTTTTGACGAAATACTCAGGAGCAATGTGGATGCTCACTTTTTAAAGCTCGCTCAAGAAGGAGCAAAACTCCCCTCTGACTTTTATCTTGCCCAATTAAGACAAGCATCAGAAAGAAAAAGTCGCCATGAAGAGGAAAGAGGTAGAGATCCCATCAGATATAACATTCCTCGAGGTAACCCACCACCTCCTCCTCCAAATGAAATGGAGATGTTGCAGCAACAAGTCGAGAATCTCGCCCAACAACTTCATAGTGGTGTCAAAACTAACCAATTCTCACTCAATGACATTTGTCCCTATCCTTTTGATAGGAATCTTTATATGCCACCCATTCCACAAAGATTCAAAACACACAAATTCAAAAAATATAGAGGAAAGGGAGATCCCCGTGATCATGTCAGAGAATTTGATTCCACTTGTCTTGAAGTGGCATATGAAGACACCTACCTAATGCACCTTTTTCCCCAAAGCTTGGGAGGAACAACCACATCATGGTTTTCCCGACTATCAGGTGGCATTAGAACATTTGAGGAACTCATCCAGAAGTTCCTAGCTCATTATTCTCATAACATTGAATGCGACATCACCATGGCTGATTTGTGCAACACTAAACAAAAACCAAGTGAACTATTCTTAGTATTCCTGCAACGATGGCGTCAAATGTCTAGCAGACGTTCTCTTCAGTTACCTAAACGAGAACTAGTGGAAATATTCATTTCCAACTTAAACGAAGAAATGGAATTTCACCTGGATGTCAAAGACACAAACTCTTTTAATGATATGATCACCAAGGGTTTGAAATGTGAACGGGCACTCATCAAGAAAGGACTCATCAAAATATTTAATGAACCAAAGGATGGTCCTCGCCTGTGCTTCAATAGCGATAAACCAAGCTTCTGAAATAAAAACAAGAATATCGTCAACGATGGGGTTGCAATCAAAGTCCCATCACATCTCACGATGAACCAAGACCTCATTCGCAAAAACAAAAACGAACATGCACTCCCTTAGGGGAACCCATTGAAATAGTATTGTGACAACTCATTTCTCAAAATTTGGTCACTCTACCCAAACTATCAAACTATGAGCCTCAGGTCAAACCGGCATGGTGGAGAGATACTGAACACTGTGAATTCCATCAAGGGAGAGGACACAAGACAAGTAATTGTCACCGATTGAAAGATCTCATTCAGGATCTTATTGACCAAGGAGAAATTGAAATAGAAGGATGTGTAGGGGAAAAAGCGAGACTAGGTTAATCATGCCCTAATCCTACCTTTTGACACACATTACGGAATACGAAAGAGCCTAGAGATATCGCACAATTGGCTACTTCTTTTGGTGAAAGAGAGAGCCACGGGATATCTATTAGGATTTCTATTCCCTTGTTGAAATTGTAAGATCAAGTAATGAAAGTTCAAACCCTAATCCCAAAATGCAAGTACGAACTAATAACAAGATTGCAAAATTGAGATTAAACAATGAACAGCTGTAAATACAAGGATGAAATAAGAATGCAGATGTGTACCTGGAGTCAAAATCGGATTGAAAATGTTCGGGATGGGGGCGCGGGCGCCATTGTCCTGAAAACTGCACCGGAAACTGTTGTTCTGCACTCTGAAATAGTGTCGGGAAGCTGTTTGAAAGCTATCTGTCCGGAGGACCAGGGCGCCCAGCGCCTCTGTCCTAGGGACCAGGGCACCCAGTGTCCCTGTCCTGGTAGGACCAGGGCACCCAGTGCCCCTATCCCAGTCTTCTGCTCTGCAATTTGATATAGAGTGCTGTCTCGACCTTCTCTCTCCAGATCTGTATCTCGCGGCGTCGTCCGAATCCCGAAACCTGCAATGATATCTGAAAAGGGGTGTATGGGCGGCTATATAGGGTTTTTCCTTAGTCAAACCCCCACTTCGGTGATTTCCACCTCCACGAATAGCCAAGTTGTTTTGTAAAATGTATTGTGTGTGCAGACCTAGTGTGTGTGCAAGGTCCTAAAATGCAAGAAAGCAAACTAGAGCAACCTAGAAAGTAAACCCTAATTGCTTGTAAATGATAGTGTAAATGCTCTAAATCAAGATGCAATGTGATATAAAGCATGAATAAATGATGTATTAAAGCTTATGTAAAGACATGAAAACAACATGAAATCATACCCAACCCTCAAGGGAGGAGTACAAGCCAATCTTCAGTCGGTAATCTCCTTTTGTTCTTCAATGTCTTCCAAGCCCTAAGTGGATGAATGAATTTGATAGATGCTTGATAGAAGGATGTTGAATGTGGTTGAAGTCTTCAAAGATCTGCTCTTTTGCTGCATATGAAGTTCCTGAAAACAAAAATTGGATCCCTTCAAATGAGGAAAGAGAGCTCTTATGTATGAAACCTTAGGTCGTAAATTCGTATTTTGGCCGACCTAGAGATTGAATATCCTGCCAATTTCTTGGGGTTAAGCTTTATTTTATGATTGGATCGCGCTCCTAAAATTTCGGGAAAAATGTCCGGGACCATGTTGCACTCCGGGCGCCACGGTCCCGACAACTTTTCACCAAATTTTCAGGGCCGTCGGATATGATGATTTTAGAGAGAATCCCAAAGTTACAGGTGATTTCGAGATGTTTTGACCCCGAAACCAAGCCCCCAAGTTCGAAATAGGACTTAATTAGGGTTTTTGATTAAGTGGTGTATTGGAGGAATAAAATGCGAAGGGCGCGCTTTAGCGAAAGGGCCCAATTTTATGATGTAGAGGACGATGAAATAGGACCTTAGACCTAATTAATTTGAATAATTAAGTGCTTAAGGAGAAATGCAATGCAGAATGTAAAATGCACTAAGGCGGGTGCTAAACTAGGTGTGAAATTGTACCACCCTAGCAAGTGCGTACAATTTACGACGCTACATTTAGCCCCCACTTTAGCGGTCATATGAGTACTACGTGTATATGCAAGCTAAAGTACAGAAAGGTAAACATTATTTGAAAAAGGATATATCCATAAGTTGTCGGACGAAGCCCCCAGCGGTATCTGCAGTACACAGTTAGGAACCGCACCCTACAAAACACATGTTAGATCACAAAATCACCTAATGCTTACTAGGGAAAGTGATGAAATCTGTGAGTAGCTATTTCCCCCCCCCTGTTTCGACTTGCTTATTAGGGAGGTGAAACAGGGTAGCATGTTTACTTGCGACAAATTGTGTAAGAGAGTATTGATGAGGGGTGTTCACTAAATAGGCTTCATCAGAGCACTTTTTGGAACATCCCGAGAGTAAAAGAAGGAAAATACGATTCCAACGCAACAAACGGTTCAAAAATCGCATCTCCCAAACTCAAGTTATGATAAAATGAATGACAGAGGAGAATTAGGGTTGCAAAAAGTGAAGATAAACAAATGAGAGTATATACTTTGAAAGTGACACATTTGTCACTTTGTTGATTTCAGAATACTATTCAGTGCAGCGGAGCCCACCTAGCCATCATCATGCCTTCACGATGACCGGAGTGTCCCACGAGGATCGAGATCCTGCGCCAGGCCGTGATCGACGACGAGCCACTGGACGAGGTGAGTTGATTGAACATTTGACTTTTGATTTTTTCACACTTTGACTTTTTTGTGATCGTAAGCGGGCCTTGAAGGCTGACCGGGGCCCACCCAGGGCGCCATGGTCCCTGTGGGGCGCCCTGGTCCCCCCAGGGCGCCATGGTCCCTGACAGGGGCGCCATGGTCCCTTCAGGGTGCCATGGTCCCTGACAGGGCGCCATGGTTCCTGACATGGCGCCATGGTCCCCAATCAGGGCTTGGCGAGGGGTTACAAGGCTAGCATACAATGTACGACAGTTTGCATTAGCGATTTTGATGATCGAGTACTGATTACAGTCATGTTTTGATGTTGCAGGGTCTCCCGTACATGAGAGAGCATACAGCGGGACATATTCTTCGCACTTTGTGAGATCAGATTCCGCGGCTGACTTAGTCAGAGAGAGACACACTATCGATTGTGGGATTATGGTCTATGATTCTCATGCCAGCCATTCGGTTCCATCCTGCGATGCTGATGGCATTGATGGAGCGATGGGATCCTGACACATGCACTTTTCACCTTCCAGTAGGAGAGTTGACAGTCACACTCGAGGATGTGTACCGTATACTTCGTCTTCCTATCAGAGGCGCGACTGTTACATACGCGACCGATCGGTCCGCGGAGGATCATCAAAGAGAGCAGATGTATTGCATAGGGAGAGTCATGCCGAGTGAGACGAGAGGTCGCATCATGGTCAGCTGGCTCTTACATTCTATAGGGGAGGTACCCCTTCTGAGATGCCTTATGATAGCCATCATAGCACTAGCCGTCTGCCCTAATGGGCGAGGGACGCACATGCATGGGGGTCTCACATGGTGTATCAGAGCGATGGAGAGACACAGGAGAGTGTATGCTTGGGGTCGGAGTATGCTTGCACATCTCTATCACAACCTTGAGGAGTATGTATTCGGACAGGGGTTCAGTTTGATGACATGCACACTTCTGTAGGTGTGGATTTTAGAGCACCTCACATGCACCAGGCTCGTTGGCTTTCTGCTGAGTACAGCGAGCGAGCGACCTAGGGTGTTCTCTTATCCACTTACCAGCGAGTGGAGATTTGGAGATTTGTTGTATTGGAGAGTGATTTTTGACAGACTGACAGCCGAGGTGATAGTGTGGAGACCTTACCTACGGATGCACAGATGGGATGGTATGGAGAGACAGTTAGCATGCCTACAAAGGAACGACCTACTGCGAGGACGATATGCACACATCATAGTCCCCTTCTACTTCGACCGAGTACGGAGGCAGTTCGGGCTAGAGCAGTGTGTTCCAGCCGATGTGCCCATCTATACTCGACACTCACGGGTCCTTCCCAGACCTAGAGCAGTAGCGAGACCGACGGTAGATGACATCGAGACTATAGACTTAGAGGGATCTGATCAGGATGCAGTCACTGACTACTCTGCAGAGCCTGGAGCACAGCGCAGGTACGTCTCATGGTTTATGAGATCATATCCAGGTCCTATCTTTCCACCAGATCATTCGACAGGCTATCCAGGCCCATGGAGACATGGAGACCAAGACAAGGACCAGGGATCCAGGTCAGAGGAGCCAGAGAAGGGAGAGGATCATGAGGAGGCGGGAGATCCTGATCCACCTACAGGCGATCAGTCCAGTGCCGAGGGGGAGGAGGAGGAGGATACAGATAGAGAGGAGGACGAGGGAGATGCAGGTGATGATGCGGATGAGGACGAGGATGAGGATGACGAGGAGGAGGATAGAGATGATGAGAAGGAGTCGGATGTAGCTCCCCACCATTCAGGAGATGATACCATAGCTCTGGATCCACCTCTTATTCCCCAACAGGGGGAACATGAGGTGATACGGAGACCTGTTCCTAGTACCGTCCAGCCTACACCCATTGTGCATAGATTATTCGAGCGAGGGGAGCCTAGCGGTGCCCAGGCACAGATGGTACCATATCATGATCCCTACTGGTATGAGGGAGATCCAGGTATAGTAGGTTTATATTGATTGATTAATGTTTTGATGATATAGAATGGTACTAACAAAAAATCTGTTCGACTGCCACAGCTAATGTGCAGGAATGGCGTTCCCTGATTCAGCAGGCAATGACAGACATTTCCATGATAGCACAGATCCCCAGTTCCTCACAGATTGCCTATAGGCCTCAGGGGAATGCGGGTCGGCATGAGGACTTGTTTTCCCCATTCCGAGTATAGGTAGATATATGGAGGGAGAGAGAGAGAGTCCTATCAGAGGACGTCTAGCAGGCACGACAGAGAGAGAGAGTCCTATCAGAGGACCTCCAACAGGCGCGGCGAGATCTAGCAACAGCTCAGGCCGAGGCTACCACCTATCACGCGATCCTTATGGATAGGGATCGTAGGAGTTCCTCTCGGAGTCACTCATTGTCTGTATCGCGCTACACACCCATGGGTCCACCTCCACGGCCAGATCAGGAGGGAGCGTCCAGTCGACACTCTCCAGCCACTAGCCCTAGGGATAGGAGATGATTTTATGATGTAAAAGAGAGGTCACATTTTGGATATACAGTGACCTGTTTTTGTATACGATCCACATATATATATGTATATATACATGCTTCTCTTTGTCTCAAATGTGTTATCTTTAATGCTTAAAACAATGTATATTTTGTTTTGATTAAATCTAATTCATTTGGTAAATGTACATGTATGTTCAGAATTTAATTTCCATGTGATTGATTTCTCAATGCTCCATGATTAAATTGATACATGTGTGACTTAATTAAATATTTTAATCAAGTACTAAATTGATGATAAGGAAGACATATGCATTAAGTCTAAGAATCATATAACTAATGTGATTTAATTCTGAACTTAAACACAACATGATACGATTCTACTTAACACATAAAGACACTGTATAATATGCTAGCATAATAGGAAATGTAAATCTTTTACAATTTACATAAATGAATTCAAGACAAACTATAAAGTAAGAAGACACGCTTGTCAGGAACAAAGCAATATAGATTAAACAATATAACATTTAATTCTATTTTGCTTTAATTAAGAGATACTAACATATTATCCAATGTTGAAGAATTGAAAAGAAGATAGATGAAGAATGAAGAGTTAAGCATAATATCTACGCAAGTGCATAGCATTGATAGGTTCTTTAAGAGGCGTACTGTCTACATCCGCTATCTTGTAAGCACCTGATCCATAATCCTCAATAACGATATATGGTCCAAGACAATTAGGACTAAATTTTCCCTTTTCTGCAGGTAAAGCATTCACATTGCGCTGATTCTCATAAAGGACTAAGTCACCTACTGAGAAGGAATGTTGAATGACCTTATCATTATAGCTTCGTTGTAGAGTTTTGTGATACGCTTGAATATGCTCAAGAGCATTTATGCGCTGTTCGTCAAGCATCTCAAGCTGTTGAAGTCATTGTTCTCTATAAGAGTCATCATCTACTATACCTTTGAGAGAAACCCTAAGTGATGGAATCTCTAATTCTAAGGGCATAATAGCGTCAGCACCATAAACAAGATTATAAGGAGTAGTTCCCGTAGCAATTCATACACTCGTTCGGTAGGCCCAAAGAGCATAGATTAGCTGGTTACTCCAATCCTTACCATGCTTATTCACGGTTTTGCGAAGAATTTGTTCAATTATCTTATTGGATGATTCGGCTTGGCCATTTGATTGAGGATAGTATGGTGTAGAAAATCGATGTTTGATATGATACTTCTCGAGGAATTTCTTCACATCCTTGTTCTTAAACGATGTCCCATTATCTGAGATAATAGTGGAAGGTATCCTGAATCAAGAAATAATGTTTTCTAGAAGAAATTGACAAATCACTTCAGCAGTAGTAGAGCGAAGGGGAATAGCTTCTACCCACTTCGTAAAGTAATATATTGCGGTTATAATGAAGGTGTGTCCTTGAGATGAAGGAGGAGAGATTTTTCCAATAAGATCCAAACCCCATGCGGAGAAAGGCCAAGAAGCTACTTGAGAACGAAGTTCTTGGGCAGGAGCATGAATCAGATTATTGTGTTGTTGACATTGATGACATTTTTTTACAAATGAAAAGGAATCCTTCTGCATAGTTTGCCAATAGTATCCCATACGAAGCAATCTATGAACCAAGGATTTGCACCCAAAATGCCCCCCACAGGCACCTGAATGTGCCTCTTCAAGAGCAACAAGGATTTCCGACTTGTTAAGACAACGAAGGAGAAGACCATCATAACCCCTTCGGTAAAGGACATTAGAAAGAATGATATACCTAGCAGACAGCTTGCGGATTCTAGCCCTAGTGTTCCTATTAGCGGAATCAGGAAAGGTACCATCGGTCAAATATCTTACGATATGCGAGTACCATTCATCTGAGTCTATAAAATCACAACATGTTACCAAGCTAGAATCGTCTACAATAGCTGGAGAGATAAGGTTGTGAATAACGAATTTAAGATCGACCACAGGGTCCTCTAAAGATACTAGAGAAGCCACACATGCCATTGCATCCGCATGTCAATTATCTTTTCGAGGAACGGGTTCCATAGTATAAGAATCAAAATTTTGTAATAAAGAGATAGCAAGGTCTTTATATTGTGATAATTTGTCTTGTTTTGCTTGATATATTCCTGTTACTTGTCTTATAATCAATTGCGAATCTCCATAGATATGTATGTGTTTTATATTCAGAGCTAAGGCTACTTTTATTCCCGCTATAAGAGCCTCATACTCAGCAATGTTATTGGTACACAGGAAATTTAGACGATATGATAAAGGAATGGACTTCTTTGTAGGAGAAATCAGAACAACCCCTGCCCCCGATCCCGTACGACACTTAGAGCCATCAAAGTATAACTTCCAAGTTTCATCTTTCTCTATAGAAAGAATGAAGTCATCAGGAAAAGACTCAGGGTTAGGGAAGGAGAAAGGTGAAGGGGCCTCAACTAAGTGATCGGTCAACGCTTGCCCTTTAATTGCTCTTTGTGAAACAAATTTAAGGTAAAATTCAGTTAACATCATAACCCACTTAGCTAGATGTCCTAATAAATCAGTTTTAGAGAAAAGATGCTTCAAAGGATCAAACTTTACCATGACGTGGACTTCTGAATTTAAAAGATAATGTCTCAATTTCTGAGTCGCAAACACCAAGGCCAAGCATTGTCTTTCTATCGCAGAATATCGGGTCTCATAATCAAGTAAGGTACGAATTATGTAATAAACCGGACATTCCTTACCATCTTTATCATGTTGTGCCAACAATGTTGTGAGGGCATGAGAAGAAGCAGCTGTATACAGAAGGAAGGGTTTAGAAGGTTCGGCAGGTTGAAGAATAGGAGGACTAGCCAAATACACTTTTAAATCTTCAAATGCTTGCTGACAATCCTCATTCCATTGAAAAGTGATATCCTTTTTAAGAAGTTGAGTAAAAGGAAAGGTACGATCCGCAAGCTGAGACACGAACCTACGAATAGTTGAATCTTTCCTTGTAAGCTTTTAAGTTGAGACACATTTCTAGGAGATGGCATGTTGATAATAGCATCTATTTTCTTAGTATCCACCTCAATCCCATGATGCGAAACTATGAACCCTAATAGTTTTCCACTATCCACACCAAAAATGCATTTTCGGGGATTCAAGTGCATGTGATATTTACGAATTCTTTCAAAGATTTAACGAAGGACTTTAATATGATCCATGCGAAGAAAGGATTTGGCCAAAATATCATCAACATAATCCTCTAAAATCTTATGCATATAATCATGAAAGATAAGGGTCATCGCTCATTGATAAGTTGCACCAGCATTTTTAAGTCCAAAAGGCATCATTATCCAACAAAACGTACCCCAAGGAGTGGTGAAAGCAGTTTTGAATTGATCTTGAGGGTTAATAAAAATTTGATTGTATCCTGAAAAACCATCCATGAAGGATAACAAGGCATGTCCTGCCGTAGAATTAACTATCATGTCAATGTTTGGAAGAGGGAAATCATCTTTCAAGGAAGCTTTATTCAAATCTCGAAAGTCAGTACACATTCTTATTTTGTTATCTGGTTTAGCCACAGCGACAATATTTGAAATCCATGGGGAATGGTCAATAGGGCGGATAAATCCAGCCTCCAATAATTTTTCAATCTCAGCCTTAACAAGTAGAGCCACCTTAGGATTCATTTTTCGAATCTTTTGTTTCACGGGCTTAGCATCAGGAACTAAGACAATATTATGAGTAACAATCTTAGGATCTATACCAGGCATGTCAAAATATGTCCAAGCAAAGATCTTAGGGAATTCATGCAATAGTTCTTCATATTGTTTCTGTTCCTCTTCATGCAAACATTTTCCAATTTTAATAACTCTTTCTTTATTGCAAAGGTCTATCTTAACATCAGTGGTATCACTTATGAGAAGATTACTTTGTTGAGGAGTGTCCCTTAACTGAGGGAATTCTTTCACAATATCGTCATTATCAATCTCTTTTCCAAAATAGGCTTCAGTGTTCAAACAATAAGGGAGTCCCCTATTGTGATGATAACGAGGAAGAGTGTCATAGGCTCCCAAGAACTCAGCTAAAGCATCATCGGTAGGGAAGATATCCAAAGCACAATCACCCGAAGGATCCCCATCAATATACTCAGGGTGCTGCATTGATAGAGATGTAGAAATAGCATTAACACTAATGCATGGTCTTTTAGAAGCTTTAGTACGTCTACAGGGATTATAGCCAAGTCCAAAGGCATAATTGTGAAAATTAGTCTCTAGAGGAACTCTTATCCCTTGTTCATTAGCACCACAACCTTTTCCATGATACCCATGCTTAGCAAAAATGTGAAAACCACAACCATAACGATCAGCCATTTTAGGAAGAGAAGGTGGTTTTTCATAAGACAAAGAATCAAACTCTTCATAATTATAGATGTGAGGAGAAGAAGTTTGAGAAGCGGCCACAAAATTATTACTCATAGATTCAGGTAAGGTTGATTGATTTTTAGTTTCTTCTTTCTTTTCAACTTTATGATTTTCAGCTTCTTCCTTCTTTTCAACTTTAATTTCTCTAGAAGGAACCTTATATTCACCTACAAAGGTAGGGTTAAAATCAAGAGATCCCCAATCATCCTCTGCGAGAACCTTCTCAGGATCAAAATCCTTTTTATGTGTAGTTTCAAGTCGAGAAGGATCTTCTTCAGGAGTTCCAGACTCATCCAAAGAATTTTGATCATCGGAGAGCGAGGATTCATCGATAGGTTTCTTGTTTAAAGAGTCATCACTAGATGAGGATGGCTTAGAAGAACCCCCTTTGGAAGTAGATGTTTGTAGACAAGATTGAAAATTAGTATCACCCATCAAAGTATATGTCTTATTGTTATAAACGAATTTAACTTGTCTATGCAATGTAGAGGGGACAGCTTGCATGCTGTGAATCCAAGGCCTCCCTAATAACAAGTTATATGTTAAATTTCCCGTCATAACATGGATAGGAGTAGGCAAAGTAACAGGTCCTACTGTGAGAGGTAAGGTGATGATACCTAATGAAGTCTTAGCCACATTGTCAAAGCCACGAATGGGACGAGAGTCAGGCTCAATAAGAGACGTATCCACATTCATCTTATGCAATAAATTAATGCTACACACATTAAGGCCAGAGCCATTATCTACTATTGTTCGTCTTATAGCAGTGTCTTTCATGATAACCACAATCATCAAGGGATCATATTGTTGTTGAATTTCACTAGTAGGCAACTCATCTTGGGTAAACACAATTTGAGCTTTAGGATTCATCACAGAGTTAACAAAAGATGCTATATTACTAGATGTATTCAGTGGAGGAACATTCAAATCTTTCAAGGCATCTTTTAACATTCCATGATGAGCGGAAGAAGTTTGAATCAAATCCCAAAGGGATATCTTAGCATGGGTAGCTTTAAGTTGTTCTATGAGATCATATTCCTTACCCATAACTTGCGAAATACGGGGAGCTTGAGGAAGAATTGGTTGAGTATTAGGAAGGGAAACTGGAATAACAGGAGGAGGATTAGGTTGCCTATTATTTCTGGTATGATAAGTATGGGCAACCGCATGATAACTCTCTCTAGTTATTTGTTTAGCATAACTGTAAGGACTTACAGGTTTTCTTCCTTGCACGGTGATGATTGGTTTATTCGGGGTACGAAAGGAATCATGATCATACCTTCCTTGGACAGTAAAGAGAGGTGATTTAAGAACTTGAAAGGTGGGAGAAGGATAAGCACCTTGGACTTCAAAGAGAGGCTTATTATGTTCATTCAAGTTTATCATGTTAACCAATTTAGAGGTCTTGTTCTTGTTTAAAGATTTCGATAAAGCCACAAAGTCATCAAGAGCATCATCCAACAAAGCATGATCATATCGGTTAAAAGGTTTGTCTTTTGATTCAAAAGGAGACATCTCCTCATAGAGGGGATTATTGAAAACAACCATGTTACTAGATTCAGGGGAAGAGTTGATAGGAATGTATCCTTGAGAGGAATCATTCGACTTATCTTTCTCATCACACCTAAATGGCATAGTAACAAGGTTTATGAGTTTTTGGTAAAATGAAGGTTTGGCATCTTTAGGGTTTAAAAACTCATCTAAAGATTCATCTAATTCATCTTGGCTATACTCATAATAATCATCAAAAGCATGAACATTTTGCAAATAAAAATCTGACATTTTGAAAAGATTGCATAAAATTTAAACACACAATGCAAAGAAACACACTCTTTCTTTTTTTTTGTTCTTTTTCTTTTTAATGAAAATGAAATGAAAACACACTAAATCTAGATCTAGATCTAACAAATGTAATGCAAGAGGAAGCAATGATACATTCACGTCGGGTTCACCAAAATGTGTAGGGGAAAAAGCAAGACTAGGTTAATCATGCCCTAATCCTACCTTTTGACACACATTACGGAATACGAAAGAGGCTAGAGATATCGCACAATTGGCTACTTCTTTTGGTGAAAGAGAGAGCCACGGGATATCTATTAGGATTTCTATTCCCTTGTTGAAATTGTAAGATCAAGTAATGCAAGTTCAAACCCTAATCCCAAAATGCAAGTATGAACTAATAACAAGATTGCAGAATTGAGATTAAACAATGAACAGCTGTAAATACAAGGATGAAATAAGAATGCAGATGTGTTCCTAGAGTCAAAATCAGATTGAAAATGTTCGGGACGGGGGCGCGGGCGCCACTGTCCTGAAAACTGCACCGGAAACTGCTGTTCTGCACTCTGAAACACTGTCGGGAAGCTGTCTGAAAGCTGTCTGTCCGGAGGACCAGGGCGCCCAACGCCTCTGTCCCAGGGACCACGGCGCCCAGCGCCCCTGTCCTGGTAGGACCAGGGCACCTAGTGCCCTTGTCCCAATCTTCTGCTCTGCAATTTGATACAGAGTGCTGTCTCGACCTTCTCTCTCCGGATCTGTATCTCGCGGCATTGTCCGAATCCCAAAACCTGCAATGATATCTGAAAAGGGGTGTATGGGCGGCTATATAGGGTTTTGCCTTAGTCAAACCCCCGCTTCAGTGATTTCCACCTCCACGAATAGCCAAGTTGTTTTGTAAAATGTATTGTGTGTGCAGACCTAGTGTGTGTGCAAGGTCCTAAAATTCAAGAAAGCAAACTAGAGCAACCTAGAAAGTAAACCCTAATTGCTTGTAAATGATAGTGTAAATGCTCTAAATCAAGATGCAATGTGATCTAAAGCATGAATAAATGATGTATTAAAGCTTATGTAAAGACATGAAAACAACATTAAATCATACCCAACCCTCAAGGGAGGAGTACAAGCCAATCTTCAGTCGGTAATCTCCTATTGTTCTTCAATGTCTTCCAAGCCCTAAGTGGATGAATGAATTTGATAGATGCTTGATAGAAGGATGTTGAATGTGGTTGAAGTCTTCAAAGATCTACTCTTTTGCTGCATATGAAGTTCCTGAAAACAAAAATCGGATCCCTTCAAATGAGGAAAGAGAGCTCTTATGTATGAAACCCTAGGTCGTAAATTCGTATTTTGGCCGACCTAGAGATTGAATATCCTGCCAATTTCTTGGGGTTAAGCTTTATTTTATGATTGGATCGCGCTCCTAAAATTTCGGGAAAAATGTCCGGGACCATGTTGCACTCCGGGCGCCACGGTCCTGACAACTTTTCACCAAATTTTCAGGGCCGTCGAATATGATGATTTTAGAGAGAATCCCGAAGTTACAGGTGATTTCGAGATTTTTTGACCCCGAAACCAAGCCCCCAAGTTTGAAATAGGACTTAATTAGGGTTTTTGATTAAGTGGTGTATTGGAGGAATAAAATGCGAAGGGCGTGCTTTAGCGAAAGGGCCCAATTTTATGATGTAGAGGATGATGAAATAGGACCTTAGACCTAATTAATTTGAATAATTAAGTGCTTAAGGAGAAATGCAATGCAGAATGTAAAATGCACTAAGGCGGGTGCTAAACTAGGTGTGAAATTGTACCACCCTAGCAAGTGCGTACAATTTACGACGCTACAAAGGACATGACCCAAAAACAATAAATAATGATCATCTGATGTTCAAAAATCCACTTCCATCACAAGATCAAAGGGGTCCTTCCACTTCCAGGTGAGGCACTGATACCACAAATTATATGCAAGCTGCGTATAATTACACTGTAAATCATCTATATAATGCCAGTGAACAAGTTGCAACTATAACCTTCAAAAATCCCAACTCAAATTGCATTGTTGTTATATGTCATGGTAAGGTCACCATAAAGGCAGCTCCACAAGGCACCACCTCCATCCAAAAGTAGTACAATCTTGTGGAACAATTAGACAAAACGCCTGTGCTTATATCCATTCTAGAACTATTGCACCTATCGCCATCTCATAAAACTATCTTGGATCAAGCACTCCAAGAGGCGTCAGTCCCTGTAAATCTGAATACAGACCAATTTCAAGCCATGGTTGGAAGTCTAAAGTTGTCACCTTGTCTCACTTTTTCGGAAAGTGACAACTCTTCCTTCCAGCAACCTCATAACGCCTCACTCCACATCGAAGGATTTATTAATCAGCATAGGATCAAGTGAGTCTTGATAGATAATGGAGCAAGCTTGAACATTTGTACACTATAGTTGGTCACAGCATTGGGATATGCGGTGGAATCAGTGGATCCTCGTAAGAAGATCACAATCAAAGCCTATGATGATGTGGATCATTCATCCAAAGGAGCTGTGGTATTACCAATCCGAGTGGGCCCTGTGGTAAAACACATCATCTGTCAGGTTCTGGACCTTCCTCTGCCATACAATCTATTGTTAGGGAGACCTTGGATACATGCCATGCAAGCCGTTCCATCTACCTACCATCAATGTATCAAGTTCCCACATAACGGTGTAGAGATCACAATCCTGGGCGATGCAAATTGCTTTGCGTATTGCCATAATATCAGCCATCAACCAGAGATTACCATTCCTAATAATAGAGAAGCCATTTCCTCCACATCATATATAAGTCCCGCCTCTATTGCCAGTTCGAACACCACTATACCAAAGCAAGAAAAGCTTAAAATGAAAATCGCAAAGGAAGGTCCTAGGGAATACAACTTGAGTCAACTCTTTTGTGTGGGACAAATGCCCACTTCTCCTAGAACACATGGTAAACAACAGTAGGTACTCCAACAACCATTGATCATGCCAGCATGTACTCTGATGCCTTTCATCCTCGAAAAGTGTCAAGACGAAGAAACCCAAGATGAGGACCTAGCGGAATGGATCTATAAAGATCCCATCACCACTGATATACCAAAAGTTAAGCTGCCTAAGAATGGAAAAGGTCTCCTCATTAGAATGGGGTATGATGGTCAGAGTGCTTTAGGATACAGGCCAAAATTAAAACCCAAAGGTAATATAGGCCTAGGCTTTGAAAAAGAGATCTTTCCTAAACTCAAATTCAAAGGAAAACCCAGCAAACCATTATATCAATTAAATATTAGCCTACTACAAAAAGGGCACCTTTCATTATTAAAGCAGCATCAAGCACCATCCCAACTACCCCATCGAGGCTCAAAATCGCAACACCACTGCCTACAATACCAATCAAACTAGTAATCCCATTAGCAACACTATTAGTAGTAGCAACTGTATCAGAACCCGCAGCAACATCTATGGTAGTAGTAGTTCCAGCAGAAGCCATTGAGTCAACACTGCCGATACTCTCGATACCACATTCTTATATCCCCATCAATCTTCCTACAGCACCGATCACTACAAAGGTACATCAACCAATCACACCTGAAGTATTTAACTCAAAAGACATCCCAATATGGTATAGTAATCGGATGCTCGAAAGTGACTCAGAGACCAAATCACATGAATGGGAATTTGATTCTGTACAACTTAACACTTCAGATGACGAAGACACATCACCACCTCCGCCACGCAAAGACATCCCTGTTTATGGAGAAGCATAGATAAAGACCACTTGGGTTCCTGAGCTAGAAACTTCTTCCATAGACCCTACGTCTCATCCTATGCCTGATTCTGACAAGGAGAGTACCATTAACGACCTTCACCATAACATCTTAACCCTCACTAATACATCTAACGCACTTAACCTAATCATTGAAGTAATGGCCATTATCCACCCTAAACTCATCGAATGGAACCAACCAAATCCCCCATGTCTTGACTTCTTCCAAAATGATGAGGCTATCATTGACTTTTTGGAATTTAGGGATAACCTACCAAGCAGGGATCACAAAGATGGATTTGCCATTGAACTTAATAGCACAACATACTTTGGGGCAGATGCCAAACCTTTCAACTACAAAAATATAACAATAAAACATGGATCTTCTAGTGAAAACCACACTGTGGCACTGTTTGATCCAACAAAAGTAAAAAGAAAGAGCGTATCCAACGGTGAAAACCTCTCTGAGGTGCCCGAGGATGAAGGGTTTGACATTCTCCCTGCTAATGTGCAACAAGAACGATCAACGATTCTCATCGAGGAAACCAAAGAATACAATGTGGGGACTCTTGAAAATCATCATCTCATACATCTGGCATCTCTTCTCACTCCAGAGGAACAACCTTAATTTATAGAGTTCTTTCAACAACATCAGATCAACTTTGCATGGTCATATGCAGACATGCCTGGGCTTGATCCTGATTTAGTCATGCATCACCTCACCGTAGCAGAAGGAGCCAAACCTGTCAAGCAGAAGCTTCGTAATATGCATCCTCAAATCACAGTGCTAGTCAAAATAGAACTCAAGAAACTCCTAGATGTTGGTTTCATTAGGCCAATTGATTATGCAGAATGGATCTCCAACATTGTACCTGTCGGCAAGCCGAAAGGGGGCATCCGCATTTGTACCGACTTTAGAGATCTAAATAAAGCATGTCCTAAGGATGACTTCCCCCTACCAAATATCGACATCATAGTATATCTGACAGTAGGACATGCCATGCTTTCACTCATGGATGGCTTTTCAGGATATAATCAAATAAAGATTGCACCGGAGGACCAACATAAGACAGCCTTCACATGTCCATGGGGCACATATTGCTGGAATGTAATGCCTTTTGGTCTAAAGAATGTAGGAGCGACCTATCAACGAGCAATGACCCCCATCTTCCATGACATGATGCATACTATGATGGAAGATTATGTTGATGACTTACTAGCAAAATCACTCACTACAGAAGGTCATCTCCACGTCTTAGATAAAATCTTTGATAGACTGGAACAATACCACATTTGACTTAACCCAAAGAAATGTGTCTTTGGAGTAACCTCCGAGAAGCTTCTAGGATACATTGTCTCAAGCAAAGGTATTGAGGTCGACCCAGCAAAGGTAAAAGCAATCATGGACATGTCACCACCAAAGAACATCAGTCAGCTAAGGACATTACAAGGATGACTTCAATCCATCTGAAGATTCATTGCACAACTAGCAGATAAGTGTCATCCTTTTACACACCTGTTACACAAGAACATCCGCTTTTAGTGGGATGCCAGATGCCAGCAAGCATTTCAGATGCTTAAAGATTATCTCATGAAAACGCCATTGCTGATCCCACCAGATCCAAGTGGACCATTATTACTCTATATATCGGCAACAAGTATAACATTGGGTGTACTATTGGCACAACATAATGCAGAAGGGAAAGAGTGTGCTGTTTACTACATCTCTCGCACACTGGTGGGCTATGAACTCAATTACATGCCTATTGAGTGAGCTTGCCAAGCAGTAATCTTAGTAGCTACTAAACTAAGGCACTATCTATTAACACACAAGGTGCAACTCATTGCAAAGATTGATCCACTCAAGTATTTACTCAGCAAAGCAGCATTGACAGGTCACTTGGCCAAATGGGTGATGATTCTAAGTGAATTTGACATCGAGTATGTAGATCGTAAGGCTATCAAAGGTCAAGTTATTGGAGATCAGTTGGCTGATGCACCACTCATAGGCAAGAATCCTCTCATTTCCAATTTTCCAGATGAAGAGATATTCATGATCACAACAACACAACCATGGAAACTATACTTTGATGGTTCATACACTAGGCATGGCTCGAGGGCAGGCATTGTGTTTATCACACCTCAAGGTGATAGCATCCCAAAGTCTTATAGGCTCACATTTCCATGCACAAACAACATAGCAAAATATGAGGCCTTGATCACAGGACTTAGGCTAGCAGTACAATGGAAATTACAAGAACTGCAAGTATATGGCGACTCACAACTGGTCATTCGACAAGCAACAGATGAATATCAGACCAAGGATGATAAACTCATGCCATATAAGAAAATGGTGGACATTCTAAAGACATCATTTACTACCATTACCTTTGAGCAGATACCAAGAGATCAGAATCGAGCTACTGACGCTATGGCTACCATCGCATCTCTCCTAGATCTTCCACAAAATTCAACACGCTACGAGTTCTTGGTAGAACAGCTTTGGATTCCCGCTTATGATATCCCCAAATCTGAAATGATATGTCACCTTGTCAGTTCTGAATCCCCCTGGTATGGTGAGTTCTACACCTATCTCCGCGATCACACCCTTCCTCCCAACCAATCGAATAACCAACGTAAAACCTTTATTCTTCAAACTGCTCGATATACCATTATTGTTGAAACCCTATATCGACGCAGTCTTGATGGTACTCTCCTTCAATGTCTAGAAAAAGGTGAGATAACAAAGGCTTTGGAAGAGATACATGAAGGAATCTATAGGACTCACTCAAGTGGTCCGTCACTAGCCAAGAAACTCCTGCGCAACGGATACTATTGGCCATCTATGGAAAAGGATTCCTACTACTTTGTCAGAAAATCCAAAAAATGTCAAGTTCATGGTGACCTGATACATGCACCAGCACAGGAACTACAACCAATCACAACACTATGGCCTTTTTGTCAATGGGGCCTTGACCTTGTGGGTAAGATTCACCCATCTTCATCTAACAGCCATAAATTCATTATTACTGCCACCGAATATTTCACAAAGTGGATCAAAGCTGTTCCACTTACCCAAGTCACTGGCAAGCAGATCACCTCATTTATCCTCAACTACATCATCTGCCGGTATGGTGTACCCATGTCCATCATCACAGATAATGGTCTTCCTTTCAAAAATCAGGATGTCCATGAGCTTTGTGAGAAATTTCATATCGAACACCGCTTTTCCACTCCCTATTACCCACAAGGCAATGGTTAGGCCGAAGCATCCAATAAAAACATATTGAGGATCCTAGAGAAGACAGTCAATGATGCCGGCCGTGATTGGCATGTTCAACTAAATCTAGTGCTATGGGCATATCGAACTAGCATTCGAACCCCTACAGGTGCAACTCCTTATTCATTAGTCTATGGTGCAGAAGCTATCTTACCTATTGAGGTCGAGATACCATCATTACGGGTTTCCTTGCATAAACTAATAGATGATGAAGCCTACAGAGTATCACATCTTCAGGACTTAGAGTTACTTGATGAGAAGTGACAAGCTGCATACAATCACCTCAAAGCCTATCAGCAGCGCATGAGTAGAAGCTACAATCACCGAGTTAGATCTCGTACATTTGAGGTAGGTGATCTTGTTCTACGAGAGAATCCTTGCAACCAACTAAATAGAGAACATCAGGGCAAGTTTGAATCAAACTGGTTGGGCCCATATGTTGTCACTGTTGTATTCAGGTCTGGGGCATATCAGTTGGCTACATCAGAAGGAGAACTGCTCGCAGATCCAATCAACAACATGCACCTCAAACAGTTTTATACCTAAGCTATACAGAGAAATCAGGCTCCCCTGCATACCAGAAAATACCAAAAACATTCAGAAAAATGTCCTGAAGAAATACAAAACCATTAAAAAAAGTAAAGAAAAATCATGCATCCAAACAATGAACAACCACTCCAGTGGCACCTTGGGTAGGTGCGATGGTGAAAACCTAGCAAACAGGCGCCACTCGTAAAGACAATTGCTCCAGTATCTTTCAAGGCTCGTTACGATCACATTCATTCATACATACATCCATCCCAACCATGGCTTGTTATTTGATCTGCAATAAAGAGATAGTACTTCATGCGTCTTGCATCCCACTCTATCATAATCATGTTTACACTTGGGGGAAATGCCCTTACAATCTAGTTGATGGAAGTGGATTCTACATTACTAGTGATTCATTGGCAAAAACATTCAAAAATGTCTCACAAAATCCAAAAAACATTCTAAACAATTCAAAATCCAAAAACATTCAAAAATGTCTCACAAAATCTAAAAACATTCTAAACAATTCAAAAATACCAAAAACATTCAAAAAACAAAACAAAGTTCAAAAACAATGAAAAACCATCAAAAATCACACAAAAACATGGCAACACCTTGTACATGCTCATCCGCGCAAATACCAAACAAACATTGTGATATACTCTACAAAATGACCACTTATCAATCAACCAAAACAATCGACATCAACAATCAAACGGTCTTCAACAAGGATGCATCCTTCCTTATCAAAACAAAGACAAAAGTGACATTTTCTTTGACAAGAAAATTATGTTAAGCTATGGTTGATTTGTGAGTACAATCATTCATTTACCTGTATCGGGATCTTTCAGCATTATTTTGTATCGTTTGCACATTATTTCTGTTGAAGTTCTGTGGCATGTACTAATGGTGTCTACGTGGGAAGTTCACCAAGCTACATGATCTTATGCCAAATGCAGTCATAGATCATTATGGCTTGCTAACTACAATGTATACCTCGACCATATGAGCATGAACCATTACCAAGGATCCTTATTCTTTATTCTTTATGTATATATTGTTTGTTTGCAAGTACAATGCTCATTCTTTGGTTCCTCCTCATCCAAATTGGATAAAGGTTTTATTTCTTAGTACGGTATGCACTCATCTCAGGATACGATCAGCCATAAAGATCAAGGAGGATGATCCAAGTCATGCATGAATGGAGATAATCCTTGTCTGTTCCGCAAGCAATACTCCGGTCAACTTGACCCTTATATCAAGTCGTTTGTATTAACTTGCTATATAAAATCCATGTAAGGAATACTCAAGTCATCTTGAATCATTATGTCAAGATGCTTGTATTCTCTTCCAACATTTTAAAAGCTCAATGATGAAAATAGAGCATTATGGATCGTCATTTCCATCTCATCTATTTATATCTTGCATTCCATTGCATATCACCCATCCATTCATTCATTCATATGTAGGCTTTATATGCAAAAGTGACCATTAAAGCTGGTCTTGGATACAATCACAACCGAGTACTCTGATACATCATCAATGCATCATGCAAAGTCTTAAAAACCTTGCATTCCTCATGGTCATATCATCATCGCATTTAGTTGCATCTTGCATTAAATCCATTCATGTCATTTTTAACTTAATATTGCATATAGTTCATTTTTTGACATTAGTTTTCATTAATCATTTACATCATTGCATCAATGATAAATAATTAGATTCATTCATGGGATCAAATTGTCTTTTGATTGTTTTAAAAATAATTTACTATGTATTCATTTAGTGTCAAATTATCCATCATCATTTCATCATCCTTTATCATTTATTATTGCATCCATTCATTAGTGAAAAAGTGCATTCATTCATCCAATTATTAAAGTATCTTATTAGGCTCATTTTAGGATTCATTTCACATTACATTCATTATCCTCTTTTTAATTGCATTAAGGTGTAGTTATTAAAACCGGGAGTTGTATTATCATTATATTATCATTTTTACTTAAACATATAAAAGCATTTAGAATCATAAATCCATTTGTTTCCAGACATTGGTTCATACCATTATATTTATATCCATTATACATAGGCATTTATTTAAACATTATCATATAAACATTTGTACTTTACATTTTGTTTATCCATATTACATTCATCTAAAAACATCTAGATGCATATCCATACATAAAATCATTCATTCAACCATTGCATTAAATCATCGCATAAATTATCATTGCATAGGAAACACCAAAATCCTATTCATAAATTATCATCAGCATACATCCTCATCATGGCATTACATACATAAAAGCATTACATCAAAAATCAAACAAAACATACATATATAAGGCTGCATTCATATGTCAGTATCCCAAATCATAAATCATCATAAAAACATGCATATAAGAAACATCTCATCAAATGCATACATATACACATATCTATCTAAGCAATAACTCATCATCTTGCATAAAAATCCATACATATCAACTGCATATCATCCAAATATGGGATCTCCTCATATATATCATCTCATATATCAGAGTACAATGAAGTCTACAAAAA